>NC_046156.1:85173134-85389020 GCF_011064425.1 Rattus rattus
CTGGAAGAGCAGTCAGTGCCCTTAACCACTGAGCTATCTTTCCAGTCCCAGTGAAAGTTTTATAAAGCCAAGTTCTTTTATTATGGAAACTATATACAAAAACAAGAGGGTAATAGAATTTATTCCCATGCCCAGTGCCAGCAGCTATCAAACATTTGCCAACATTTCTTCCTGTCATCCTTCACTAAAAGAGTTTTATTGTTGGACAAACGTAAGCAGAGGAACACACATGAGGCAAATGTTGTGTATAATGGAGCAACTGAAAGCCTTGAAGCCAGGAGCATAAGGAAATAGACCATTTCCGGAAAAACCTTCAGTTACCACAAGAGTAACCATGTCTTGATTTTTATGGTAATGTATCTCACACAGATCTTTATAGTGTTTAAAAATTATTTACGAGTGAGTACGTGTGTCACATGTATGCAGGTGCTAAGAGTAAGTGTGACACATGTATGCAGGTGCTAAGAGTAAGTGTGTCACATGTATGCAGGTGCTAAGAGTAAGTGTGTCACATGTATGCAGGTGCTAAGAGTAAGTGTGTCACATGTATGCAGGTGCTGAGACAGCTGGAAGAGGACATTGGATCTCTTGGAACTGGAGTGACAGATGGTTGTGAGTTGCCATATGAGTGCTGGGAATTGAACCTAGGTCCTCTGCAAGAGCAGCAAGTGCTCCTAACTGCTGAGCCATCTCTCCAGCCTTATATTTATAATTTTACCACTTCAGTATACCCCTCAACCTCTTTTAAAATTGAGGCAATGTCCTGAATGGTACCGAACTCTATCTGTAAACAAGAAAGCCATTCAACTCCTTAAATTTTTTATATTCCCTTTATTTATTTGTATGTGGAGTGCACAGCTAAGGCGTGGGTGTGGGGTTGGACGATAGCGTGTGGGAGTTGATGCTTTCCTTCCACCAGGTGGACCCAGGAGCCTAACTTCAGTCATCAGTTTGGTGACAGACACTTTTTACCCCTCTAGTTGGCTTTTGACTTTCAATTTCTGAACCTCCTGTCCTACCTTCCTAAATTTGGGGGATTATATGACCGCCAAAACCAGTAATAATAATTAGTTTCAAGAGACTAATTACGTGCTGTTAAGGCTTGAACCTTAGTGTCAGGTGTCAGGGCTTCACACATGCTTGGTAAAGATTATGTAACATAGCTGCGTGGTTATCACTTTCCCTGTACTTTAAAAATAAACCTGGTTAGAAGCATTCAGAACACCTGTTTTATACGGTTGGTAATGGCAGGAGAAGGAGACAGAGGCCTGGGAAGGGAAGGCATCGTGAACATAGCTGTGTCCCATGGTGTCTTCCAGGTGCTAGGAGAAGTGATACTGTGTCATCACGAAGGAGCCAAAATTGAATGATTCCTAAAAGTCTGTGTGTCTCCTGGAAGGGTTTCTTTGGTTGTTTTTCCTGTCTCCTGAGGATAAATCCCTGAGTGAGCCAAGGGTGTTCCTTGAAACATATTATTCAGAGAGAAGTAACTAATTAACAAATAGCTCTGGGCTAGATGTTTGCTGAGCTAGAGAGGAGAGGTGGCTTCTCTGAGTAGCAAACAAACCTTGGCCACCACCTTAGGAACTGCAGCTCTTGTGTAGTGGGCTGAGTGTTTGGAGTGTTAAAGCTGGAAGTCAAAGCTGGGGCTTTGCTGATGCTAGCAAGGTTCTGCAGGGTTTCCGGATGTCTGAAAAACAGGAGGGGACTTTAGTGTTTGCTAGAGACAGGCTGTTCATGTTTCAGAAATGTATCCGACCTCTGTCAGTGGCTGAGTGGGTTAAGAACACAAGCATTGAGAAAGCATCTTTGTTATGTGTCTAAAAATCTCCCTGGAGATAAAGTCTCACGGAGAGACAGGTCCAACTGTTTTTATTTGGTGGCTGACACCCAGGATCCACTTGTCAGTTGGTAAAAGTCACAAGTTCCTAAGTTACAGTTGTTAAGGTGGCCTTGGAGGGATACACAGTGTCAGAGGTAAGGAGAAGGTGATTCCCCATCTTTGTTGCAATGATTCACAAATCCAAGTGTCACTTTTACGTAGTGGTGCCTGGGTATTTGGTGTTAGCACCATTTCCTTGGTGACCCAGGGTCAATTCTGATTCAGCCTCCCAAGCTCACGTTCTGGTTTCTGTTATGATGTTCTCCATTCCTGTCACGGATGGGAGAAGGGAAGTAGGCACAAGGAAAGAGGAAGAGCACAATACTGCTGAATTCCTCTTAGTGTACCCTTAACACGAGCTATCTTATCTAAAGCAAGGATTCCTTCAGAACCTCTAGAAATTACCTTGATTGACAGTGGAGGCGGCTGGAGCTCACAGTATGGGTGAAATACTCAAGTGCAGGGATCCCAAGTGTCTGTCTAAATCCCAAGTTTGCTTCCTCTCCTCTTTCTGCCCAACCAACACAAGGTCTTGTTCTATAGTGAGGCTTGCCTAGAATCTCTACGTAGCCCAAACTGGTTTCAGAATCACTATCCTCCTCTTGCACATCTTCCTTCACTGCTCTGCAGAACGATTTTTTTTTTTTTAAACACAGAGTCTACACAGAATTACATATTCAGTTCTGGCTGTCCTATAACCAGGCTGGCCTTGTATGAACAAATGTCCACTTGCCTTTGCCTCTGCCTCTGAAGTGCTGGGATTAAAGATGTGTTCCACTATGCCAGCCTCCACAGATAATTCTTAACTTTTTTTTTTCTTTTTTTTCGGAGCTGGGGACCGAAAATTCTTAACTTTATACTCAAATTTGTCTAATGTCTAAATGTGTGACACATTTTTACCTCTCTATAATAATATTTTAAATCTCATCTATCTACACACACAATTTCAAACATAATATATTAATTAACCATAATACTAGAGAGAAATATAGTTTTTAGTATACAGATATTTGGGAAAAAATAGAAGGTACATGAAACAATCAGATGTTTGTACCCACAGATAGTAAAAAAAATGGATTTAATCATAATTAAAATAGAATAATATTTCACTGAATGTTTATATATCCTCTGTCTTAGTTAGGCTTTTACTGCTGTGAACAGACACCATGACCAAGGCAACTCTTATAAGGACAACATTTAATCGGGGCTGACTTACAGTTTCACAGGTTCAGCCCATCATCATCAAGGCAGGAACATGACAGCATCCAGGCAGCCATGGTGCAGGAGCTGAGAGTTCTACATCTTCATCTGAAGGCTGCTAGCAGAATACTGACTTCCAGGCAGCTAGGATGAGGGTCTTAAAGCCCATGCCCACAGTGACACACCTACTCCAACAGGGCCACACCTCCTAACAGTGTCACTCCCTATGCATACATAAACCATGACATCCTCTCTCATTCTTTTCTCACTTGTTTTGTCTTTTAGGACAGGGTCTCACCCTGGGACTTACCATGTGACCCAGGCTGGGTTGAACTTGTGGTGATTTAGTGTGAGTCTCCAAACGCTGGGATTATAGGTGTGGACACCACTCCCAGCTTACTTTGTCTTCACATACAACATTTAAACTTTATAAATATTTAACTTAACTATTGGGTTGTAGAATGTGTGTGCACGTTTGTGTATGTGTGCATGTGTGTATGCATGTGTGTGTATGTGTGTGTAAGTGCATGTGTGTGAGCATGTGAGGTTGTGTGTATGTGCATGTTGTGTGTGTATGTGTATATGTGTATATATGTGTGTGCATGTGTGTGTACACATATGAAGGTCAGAGGAGAACTTTCACGAGTTGATTCTGTGGATTCCAGGAGTGAAGCTCAAGTCATCAGGCTTGTATGGCGAGTGCTTTTACCTGCTCAACCATCTTGCTGGCCCAAGACATTTCTAACTTCAGTTTTATTTTTTGTGTTTTGTTTATGTTTTGCCTGCATGTACACTTTGCACTGTGTGTATGTCTGGTACTGGAAGAGGCCAGAAGAATGCCTTGAGTGCCCTGGAACTGGAGTTACAGATGTGTGGGTGCAGAGAATTGAACCCAGGCTCTGGAAGAGTAGCCAGTACTCTTCTAAGCCACTACTCCAGCCTCCTATGGAAATTTAAAATAAAGAACGACCAAGTAACGTTTGTAAACTCTTGAAATTATTCATTGCAACACAGTAACACAGGAGCTGACTGAATGCATGCTAAAGGTCAAATAACACAGGCAGTGCGCTGGTTAGTGATGTCGCTGTCTCAGACGAAGGATTCTTGCTTTTGTATAAAACAAATGGGCCTTTGATTTGCATGGTCACTGCAGCCTAGGAGAATTCAGAACAAAGAATACTTACTTCGCTTGTAACACAGTTAGAGCGTAGGCTTAAGTAATTGTATTTCCCACTTTGTCAGTATGAATATCTGACAAGCCACTTGAAAATTATTTGGAATGTTTCCCAATTCTTCACCAAGCCAGGCAGTTCATATGGTATCTCTGAGCCCTTCCAAACCTGCTAATGCCAGTGTCACGTGATTATTGTAACCAAGAGCTCTCCCAGATCTCAGCTATTTCCTTAGAGGTTGGTACCACCCACTCCTGCCCTAGTACAGTTGCTTGACTCTTGGCTACTGCAGGCGATGCTTCACACAGGGCATACAGGAGAACATCTCTGCTCGGTTTAGGCTTTCAGATCAATCTTAGGGAATGCTTTGATTCTTCTCTAATACTGAAACAGAAACCCAGGCAAGCACTGAGCCACAGGCCTGGCTCCTACAGGTTTATAATAACGCAGAGTAAAGCATGTGGTAGCAATGTCTCAAAGTGTCACAGGTTACTGCAGCTCTGCCCAGGTTTGCAAGGTTCTTGACAGGCTGTGAGTCAGCATGGTGCAAAAGAAAAGCACAGACGTTGAGGTCGGATTGGGGGAGGGGAGAGGGTGGACTTTGGGAAGGCATTCCTCTGTGTATTATTGCCAAGCGTAGAAAATACCAGGATGGGGTTATTCTTAGCTCGTAAGTCTGCTAATCTACTAGTCGTTCTGCTGAACATGCATCCACATTCAGCAGTCAAAGCTAATTTTCACCACTCCCAATACCGATTAAGACTCCTAGAATCTGGGTAATTGTGTTCATATTATGGCCCTAGAAGCCCAGACTGGGGAGTCTAGAGATGGTTGTCAGGGGCAGACCCAGAAGAAGAATTCAAGTACAGTCTCTCCCCAGATCCAGTGTCTTAAGATCTTTCTTTATTTTTAATTAAAAGTTGCTAGTGTGTGTGTGTGTCTGTCTGTCTGTCTGTCTGTCTGTCTTCAGACACTTGAGTGCCATGGCATGTGGATGCCAGAGCGCATTGTTCAGGAGATGCTCTGTCCTCCCATTTTTGTGAGGAAGGTCTCTCCTGCTTTTTCTGTCACACTGGCTACCGCGAGCTCTCTGGTCCTGGCTGAGGCTCCTGTTCTGGTATTGGAGCACTGGGTTTCAGGCGCCCACCATCAAATCTAGCTTTTTCACCAGGGTTCTGGGGACCAGACTCAGGTCAGCAGACTCACAGTGCAGGGGCTTTTCCCACTGAGCCATCCCACCAGGATCCTCTGTCCACACTCACACAGGGCCACGCCCATCGGTCCTTTTAAGAAGAAATGGAGCAGAAATAGGAGACCGTACAATTCTATCACACACCCAAGTAAAGCGGAGAGCAAGAGAAGTTGTGAGACCAAGGGTAACCTGGGATAAAGTTAACCTAATGATAACCTGATTGCCTGGGGGCAGAAAAGAAGGAGATAGGAGATGAAAAATTTGTTATACCTTTGCACTGGAGTAGGATTCCCCTCCATCCTTCAACCCTCCCACCCCCAACTCCCCCATCTCCCCTTCTTGTCCCTGTCTCAAATGAAAAATTCTTGCTTTTGCAAGAAACAATTGGGCCTTTGATTTGCATGGTCACTGCAGTCTACGAGAACCGAGAACAAAGAATACTGACTTCGCTTGTAACACAGTTAGAACCTAGGCTTAAGTAATTGTATTTCCCACTTTGTCAGTAGGAGGAGGGTTACACATCACAGGATCTGAGGGGAGCCGGGGGATGGAGCATGTGTGGTCATAAAAATAGAAGCAGGTAGCACAGGCAGAGTCAGTACCCAGCCTGGAGCCAGGGGCCTGGTACTGTTCGTTCTGGCTCTGGTGTAGTGACACATTCTTGGGAGTTGAGCATAGAGTCCAGTAGTAGCTGCCAGGCTTTTGGGAAGCCTTCTGACCCTGCTGGGTTCCTCTCCTCTCCCAAATACTCTGCCTGCCCCAGTACTAGGGATATTGAAGGCTGAATAGATACTGGCCAGCAGAGGGTGGGGAGAAACTGTGCTGTGGTGGGAGCAGGGAGCAGGAAGCAGGAGGGGCACAGGGGATGGGCAGCAGGAATCCAGGAGCAAGCTTAAGCAATCCCCAGCACAGAGACCTTTACTTAGAACTGTGACACACCTATTTGCAGAGACCTGTCAGCCCCTTCACCTTTCCCCAGTGTTTGGTCCTAGAGTTCCCTGTCCCTACAGCAAGAAGAGGGTCAAAACTGAGCAACCCCCAACCTAGCAGAAACCTCACACACAGTCTGCAATGAGGGAAACCACGCTTGTGCGTTTGGCCGTCTCCTCCCACTCTACCCATCCGTTCATTTCTTACATTTTCCAATTCCCAAATAAAGATTAAAGTTCCTAAGGTGGTCTCCTTCCTTCTCTTCCCAATTTTTTTAACCTTATTTAAGGAATCCAAAAGAACTTTTTCCTAGCAACTTCCAAATGTCTTGGTCCAGAATAAATATCCATCTCCCAGTCCCTTTGCTCTCTCTTTCTGATAGTTTCTTTACTGTGTCCTTTTCCAAGTGTTTGGTTTGCTGTCTGAATTCCTGCTCTAGACTGTAGTAACAGAGCGCCTTCCTGCTCTAGACTGTAGTAACAGAGCGCTTTCCTGCTCTAGACTGTAATAACAGAGTGCCTTCCTGCTCTAGACTGTAATAACAGAGCGCCTTCCTGCTCTAGACTGTAATAACAGAGCGCCTTCCTGCTCTAGACTGTAGTAACAGAGCGCCTTCCTGCTCTAGACTGTAATAACAGAGCGCCTTCCTGCTCTAGACTGTAATAACAGAGCGCCTTCCTGCTCTAGACTGTAGTAACAGAGCGCTTCCTGCTCTAGACTGTAATAACAGAGGGCCTTCCTGCTCTAGACTGTACTGTAACAGAGCGCCTTCCTGCTCTAGACTGTAGTAACAGAGCGCTTTCCTGCTCTCTAGACTGTAGTAACAGAGTGCCTTCCTGCTCTAGACTGTAGTAACAGAGGGCCTTCCTGCTCTAGACTGTAGTAACATAGGGCCTTCCTGCTCCTAGACTGTAGTAACCGCTTTCCTGCTCTAGACTGTAAAAACAGAGGGCCTTCTTAGATTTAACAAGGGCCTTCCCTAGACTGTAATAACAAAGATTAACAGAGGGCCTTCCTGCCTAGACTGTAGGACTGAGCGCCTTCCTGCTCTAGACTTAACAGAGCGCCTTCCTGCTCTAGACTGTAGTAACAGAGCGCTTTCCTGCTCTAGACTGTAATAACAGAGCGCCTTCCTGCTCTAGACTGTAATAACAGAGCGCCTTCCTGCTCTAGACTGTAATAACAGCGCCTTCCTGCTCTAGATTGTATGTAGTAGCAGGGTGCCTCCCTGCTTTAGTCTGTAGTAACAGAGAATCTTTTCTGATCAACTGAAACTTCTGAGTGTCTCTCGTGCCATAATTCTGGTCTTATTTTGTCTCTCTCTCTCTCTCTCTCTCTGTGTGTGTGTGTGTGTGTGTGCATATATACATGTGCATACAGGAACCCACAGCAGACAGCAGACAGGCATCGGATGGATGCCTGGAGCTGGAATTAGAGGTGGTTATAAACTCCCTGACATGCATGCTGGGAACTGAGCTCCAGTTCTCTACAGCCGCAGCAAGTCTAAGTCCCCACTTAGGTCACTTTCAAATGTCACCTGCTCTCTAGACATTTTATTCTCAGTGTTGCAGGTGAGGTTCTCTTGGAGCCGAACGGCCATCTATACGACTCTATGTTCAGTTTCGCTGGTGGCTGGAGAGCCTAGTCCACGGGGGTCACCTGTGATGTTAGTAAGCCATCCCACTGTGCCAGGGGGTAAACTACTGACCTAGGCTCCTCACCTGCTGTGTTCTTCCCCATCTTTTGCATCAAAGAGGAAGACACTTTATGGAAGATAATTGGTTCAGAAAGCTGGGAACGGAAGCATCATTTGATTTACGATGTCTTGGAGTGGACAATAGCTTCCATTCCTCGGATGGGATAAGCTAAACCAGCTCCTCTCTCTGCAGGGATAGTGTGGGAGAGACAATGTCTCACTTGCTGGGTTAGTGCTTGGATTGTGACCACACAGGCGAGATTAAAACCAATACCCTCCTGCCCTTCTCTTGGGTCTCAAGAACTGCCTTGCGATTTTGATTTTCTTAGATAAGTAGTTCCCTCAATTAGACCTCATAGCAGAAAAATTTGTTCCTTTGTTATTCTGGGAAGTCATTTGGTGGTTTAAAAATATGGATTTGACTTTCTTTCTTTTTTCTTTCTTTCTTTCTTTCTTTCTTTCTTTCTTTCTTTCTTTCTTTCTTTCTTTCTTTCTTTTGATAGAATTCCTTTGTCATACTATTTTCGTCATTAGAAACCCGGGAAGAAGTAGTTGTGCTGGCCAAGGATGACACAGAATGATTCACTTTTTATTTAAGGCTTGCCATTGCTGAACCTCGGGAGGCTAATTTAGAAGTGAATCATTTATAGAAAGTTCTACCCTGTTCGAGGCAGGGCTTTCTACAATATCCTCTTGAGGGTCTAAATAAAGCACACAGTATCATGTTTCTAAATGTCTGCCTTGTTGCCAATTTTATATCTTTTCTAAGCTGTGAAACTGTTTCTAGTGACCACGGTATTAAGATGCTGTGTATAATATGATACATTGTTTGAAACACTGTTAGAGATTTAGTATGTTATATTGAGAAAATACTAGGCAGGAGATTTTTGGAATGGCTGTTTAGAATACAGAGAAATGAATGTAAATAGTTTAAAGTGACCAGAAATGACTTCTCAATTATTATAATTCAAACTGAGCAATCATGCTTTGATGATATTTGGATGTTTCTTAAAACACCTAATGTTCATGACTTTCAAAGCCATTTACAAGAAATTCACTTCAGAAGCTGTCTTACTCCTTTAGAAATCGAACAGTTTACTACAGAAACTATCCAGTTTTACACAGCATAAAATGTATATTTTGTATACATTTTATGTATATTCAGTTTCTTACTGAAGACTGAATTTATATTAACACTGTAGATAAAGAATTATGTATTAGAAAAAAAACCCACTGAAGCCTGAATTCTTGTTGTGATTTTGACCTGAGACGGACAAACTCTGTGTGGTCTGAGCTGAGGTCCTGTCTGCTGAGAGCACAGGGCTGCATGCTTCATATCTGAGTCAGAAGGATTAGTCGTGCTTACACACTGGGAGGTGATGGGGGCTTAGATGGCCCTGGGCAGATGTTAGATCTCAGAGACTCATTGGAGGGCAAAGAGATTGGAATCTGTCAACCATGGCTACAGTCCTAGACAAAACTTTTTACTCTAAGCCACTGTTTTCTAAGGCAGGAGGAAAAAGGCAAGGCAGATATAGTTCAGTGGTTGGATGTTCTTAAAGATTATTTTGGGAGACGGCCTGTGTATGAAAATGGAGGGCAGCATTCAGCAGTGAATTCTCTTCTTCACCTTGTGATAAGGCAGGGCCTCTCTTGTTTCTATGCTTGCTGCCTATGTGAGCTTTCAGATGATTCTCTGTTCGCCTCCCGGCTCTGTGTAGGAATTCTGGGAGTATAGATGTGAGCAACTGCATTTGGCTTTTGCGTGGATTCTGGAGGTTGAACTCATATTGCCAGACTTGCCTGGCAAGCACCCTAACCACTGAGTTACCTTGCTGTCCCTGAAGCAGGTTCTTACCATGTTTGGGACCATGCCCTAAAACAAACAGATAAACACACACCCGTAGGTTGCTTATCTCTAATCGGAAAGGCTTAGAACTCGATGTATTCTGGATTCCAGTTTCATTTTGTATTTTGGAATACTTGCACATTTAATACAAAGTTTATTTACAAATTAATTTCATGCAAGTAAATAGAAGATAACAGTGTGTAACGCTTTAAAAAGTAATTTTGGGCAGAAAACAAAGATTTGTGGCATAGAATATTCCACAACATATTGAGGTGCAAGATGTTTGGATTGTGGAACATTCTGAATCTGGACTTTCAAGTTAGTGCTGTGCAGCCTGAAAGACAACATTACCTGGATCTGTTGTAACTTCAAGTTGTGTAAGTAGCTGGTACCCACAATGCACCAGTGTCTCTTGTCCTTGATACTGGTCTTCTTTTATTCTTTCTGGCATCCATCTCCTCAGTGTGTTGTGTTCAGTGTTATATACAGTTGAAGTAGATGCTGCTATCCACTGCGTTTTAGCAAAAGTGGGAGCCCATAGTGAAACAGTGTATACCTCACCCCAGTACCAGCACAGTTAGGAGTTACAAGTTTTAATGTAACATGTTTTCTCTTGAGAATGTGATGGTTTGAATAAGAATGGCCCCCATAAGTTCATATATTTGAATGCTTAGCCAGCATGGAGTGGAACTATTTGAAAGGATTAGAAGGATTAGGAGGTGTGGCCTTGTGGGAGGAAATGCGCCATTAGGAGTGGGCTTTGAGGTTTCAAAAGCCCACACCAAGCCCAGTCTCTCTCTGCTTTTGGATTAGGGTGTAACTCGTAGCTGCTTCTCCAATAGCTTGTTTGTATGGCTCCTGGCATGATAATGGACTAAGCCTGTGAATTAAATGCTTTCTTTCCTAAGAGTTGACTTGGTCATGGTGTCTCTTCACAGCAGTAGAACAGTGACTGTGACTAAGGCTGATCTTTTCAGAAGATTTTTTTTTTTTTTTTGATGGGGTCATTAGACAGTCTTCGCTGGCCTAGAACTCACTATCTAGACCAGCCTATAAAACTTAGACAATATGAGCTTCCCAGGCTGGGAACGATGGTTCTGCAGTTAAAAGCACTGGCTGCTCTTCCTGAGGATCAGAGTTCAGATGCCAGTACCCATACCAGAGCTCACAACCACCCGCAGACCCAACTCCAGGGGGATCAAACACCTCTAGTATCCTTAGACACCTTCACTCAGATGTATATACATATGCATAATTAAAGATAAATAACTCTGAAAAAAAAGAAAGATAGAATAGACCAGGTCAAACCTAGTCATTAACAACAGAAAGACAATCACATGGTTTTCTTACGTGTAATGATGGGGCGAAAAATCTTCACATGAGAGAGCGAATGCTCGGTTTATTTATTTTCAATTTCTTTTTTATTTTCTGCAGTAACACTGACTGATGTTTCTATCATTCTTATTTGAAATAAAGGGCACACAAAAAAAAGCGAGATTCTTGGGAAAACTGAGATATAAGAAAGCAGTTATATGAGAATTTTTACTACTGCTACCGTAGGTAGCCACAAGCAATAACGGTTTCAGCTGCTTTCACTTGAAACTGAACCCGTAGGAGTGGGTGTGTTTCTTTTTCCTGACTCTTTTTCCTGTTTTGGGGACTCTTCCTCTTGCCTTGTCCAACCTCCAGATTTGCGTGTGATCTTTTTGTATCTTGTTTTGTTGTGTTTGGTCCTTGTCTCTTGGAGGCCTGCTCTTTTCTGAGGGAAGATGTAGGGGGAGTGTTTCTGGGAATGGAGAGGTGGGTGAGGGGGTGGGGAGGGGATGGGTAAACAACATACACCAGGAGGGTTGGGGGAGTAGAGACTGCGGTTGGCCGGAATGGACTGTGTGAAATAAGAATCTATCCGCAACAATGAAAAAACCATACCCACAGATAGTGAGTTTCTAGGTGTGTGAACCATAACCTCCCTCTTCACTTAATGTTGGGACACTAGACTCTTTGGCCAGCGCAGTTCCAGTTCCTGTTTAAGGAAAGCATCAAACAAAAGAGAGCTGGAAATGAACTTCCTGGGGTTTTAAAAATAATTTGGATACGTTTGGGTCATTTGTTCATCTGTGTGTGGGCTAGACCATCTCCTGAAGCACTAGGGACAAATATTTATTCTGCACCATCCACAAAGTATCCTTGAAGAATATGACAGGGCTCCTCTGTAGGAAACGTAACTTTAATGTACCCTGTTGGTTCTGGGCTAGCTGTCCTGGCCAGATGAGCTCCAATGATCAGTAGTAACAAGTACGCATCACATCGGGAATTTAAAAACACCAGGAAAGTAGCAATTAAAGTATAAATACACAGAAAGAATGCTGTCCATGAGTTATCTTTTAAAGTGTTGAGTAATGTGATTTATTAGTCAGGGTTGTCTAGAGGAACAGAACTGATAGAATATATATATGTGTATATACACACATATATATACACACACATATATATACACACACATATCACACACATATACACATATATACACACACATATAAACATATACACATATACATATATGTGTGTGTATATATATGTGTGTATATATTCATAAAATCATACACACACATATATATATATACATATATACACACACATATATATATAACAAGTATACACACACACACACATATATATATATGACTTATTAGTGTGGCTTACAGGCTGTGATCCAGCTAGTCCAACAATGGCTGTCTCCCATGACAAGCCTAAGAACTCATTAGTTGTTCAGTCCACAAGTCTGAATGTCTCAGCTCATCTGCCTTCAGTATTTGTCAGAATTCCGAAGTAGGCTCTAATGCCGGTGACGTAAGAGTAAGGGCCAGCACTCAGAGCAGAAGCCTCTTTCCTCCTTGTTCTTACATAGGCTACCACCAGTAGGTGTGGCCCAGAGTCCGACTTCTAGTGCTTATGGATTTGTGCCTTCAGCTGACCCAGTTAACGAATAAAAACCCCTCATGTGCCTGACAACTCAGGTTTTTAGTTATTCCTGATGTAGTCAAGTTGACAACCAAGAGTGGCCATCGCATACGATTTCTGGGGGGAAATAAAATTTATCCTGGCTGTGACCTTTAAAATGAGCAGCATCTAATGTCTTCTTCCTGGGCCCTGCAGTTGAAGGAGCTCCCATGCCTAGTTGAGCTATTATTCAGAAAGCGTCTGTCTCATGGGAACAGCAGGGCAGTGGTACTTAGAACTGTTGATTGGTAAACTTCTTATGTTTAGTCCCTTACTGAATTTTGTAAGAACCCTGACTGTATCCCAAGCTTTAGCCATGCCATCCAGGCCTCAGGGTCTCATTGTGTAGCCCGGGCTGATCTGGAACTCACAGAGGTCCTTCTGCTGGATACTGAATCCGTGAGAGTCAAATAACAACCCAGGTGTTTTACAAGGGGGACGAGAGCCAAGGGAGAGCTGGCAATGGGCGATTTCTCTTTGTAAGAACCTGCACCAGCCGGAGCAGCAGGCACATGGGCGGGAGGTTACTCGGGTTTTACTCCAGTGAAGCAGGCCGTGAAGCTCAAGTCCCAGAAATACAGGGAGGTGGCTTTTGTATAATCAAAAGTTCGAGCTGTTGGGGAAGATTTATAGAATATTGGCCCTTGGTGGGCTAGCCAACTTTGATAGAAATAAAAAAAGTCATTTTTCTTTTTTCTTCACAAACCTGAGGCTTGGTTTGTGCTAGGCAAGATGTCTGCCACTGAGCTATGCCCTCAATTTTGCTTAAATTGCTATTTTGAATCACTATGATACAAAGGAAATAAAATATCCCCTTTCAAAAAAGATAAGGCCTGGGCTGGAGAGATGGCTCAGCGGTTAAGAGTACTGACTGTTCTTCCAGAAGTCCTGAGTTCAATTCCCAGCACCCACATGGTGGGTCACAACCATCTGTAATGGGATCTGATGCCCTCTTCTGGTGAGTCTGAAGACAGCAATGATGTACTCACATGCATACAATAAATTAAAAAAAAAAAAAAAAGATAAGGCCAGGCGTGTTGGTGCATTCCTTTGATCCCAGTACTCAGGAGGCAGAGGCAGGCAGATCTCTGTGAGTTCAAGGCCAGCTTGGTGTACAGAGTGGGTTCAGCGAAAAACAAAACAAAACAACAGAAAGAAATATTTACTGGTGTTGACGTGCATTTTCACGGTAGCGTGTGCCTCACTACCATGCATGTGCTTCCTGAGGACCTTTGGGAATAGAACTTAGATTTCGGAGGAGAATCACATAGTTTAAACCACTTTGAGGTCGATGAGAGTTGAACTCAGACCCTTGAGTCTGACACATGACGACTTTGTGACTGTAAGCAAATTAATTCATCTTGCTAAGTCTCCATTTCCTGTTGGTGATATGAGGACAACAACGTCCTTTACATAGTCATTGTGAGTGTTCTGTGAGAGAGTGGATATAAATCACTTAGCATAGTGTCTGGTCTTCAGAAATGCTGAAGACATGTGCAATTCTAGCATGTGAAAACGTTGCCTCGGGCTGGAGAGATGACTCAGTGGTTAAGAGCACTGATTGCTCTTCCAGAGGTCCTGAGTTCAAATCCCAGCAACCACATGGTGGCTCACAACCATCTGTAATGAGATCTGATGCCCTCTTCTGGTGTGTCTGAAGACAGCTACAGTGTACTTATATATAATAAATAAATCTTTAAAAAAAAAAAAAAAAAAAAAAAAAAGCGTTGCCTCGAACTCTGCCCAGACAGAGTTCTAATACACTTTATGACAGGGACTTTTACATCATAAATTGAGGACTACTTCATTCAATAAACATTTACTGAACAAGTTCATTGATGGCCAGGGTGTTTTGTTGAAGAAGACTAACGAGCTTTTTTCTCTCTTTGCAGATCCTATTTTGTACTTTAAACACACCTAAAATTGACATGGGAAAACTCCTGGGTGGGCAGCTGGGTCTTGAAGATTTCATATTTGCCCATGTGAAAGGCACTAAAAAGGAAGTGAACGTTTATAAATCAGAGGATTCACTTGGACTCACCATCACGGATAACGGTGTTGGCTATGCTTTTATCAAGGTGAGTTTTTGAAAAAAAAATTATAGGGTGACCCAGTTAAGACAATCTTCCAGAGCAAAGAGAGTTACAAATTCTCTTCGGGCAGAGCTAGCCAGCTCAGCTGGGGTTCACAAATTGGTAGTTCACTTTTATTTTAAAAAATGTTTGAAGATAGCATTTTTGGAAAGCTCTTTTTGAAATTCTTCCCTTTGCTTTACTCAACCTCTACAGTTTAAAACTTGAGAAGAGTGGACCAGCCCCAGCCCTGGTGCCTTCTCATTACTCCCGGAATTAACCTGCCTCTGTCCCTCTGAGGTCTTTCTGGATGGTTTTTAGAGACTTAATGTTATTTATAACTGCAGGGTTTTTGTTGTTGTTGTTGTTTATTTGTTTATTTGTTTTTTATGTGTGTGTATATGTGTTGCCAAAGTGAGCACGCTACACAGATATTTTAAAACATTCTTCAGAGGTATCTCAATAGTCTAATTCTTTCGTTTGAATACAAAAGAGTAATATAGAGCCTCAAGGAGAAGTTAAAGAAGTGTGAGAATGAGAATAGCCAAGAAAAATTCTGCTGTAATAAATGCAGCCATGCCATCCTGTGTGAGTGTGTGTGTGTGTGAGTGTGAGTGTGCATGTGTATGAGTGTATGTATATGTGTGAGTGTGAGTGAGTGTGCGTGTGTATGAGTGTATGTATGTGTGTGAGTGTGTGTTTGTGTGCGTGTGTGTGTGTGTGTGTGTGTGTGTGTGTGAGAGAGAGAGAGAGTGTGTGAGTATGCGTGTGTATGAATGTATGTATGTGTGTGTGAGTGTGTGTGTATGTGTGTGATTATGTGTGTGTGTGTATGTTTGTGTGTGAGTGTGTGTGTGTGTGTGTGTGTGTGTGTGTGTGTGTGTGTGTGTGTGTGTGAGTGTGTGTATGTGAGTGTGTGTATGAGTGTGTGTATGAGTGTGTGTATGTGTGAGTGTGTGTGAATGTGAGTGTGTATGTGAGCATATGTGAATATATGAGTGTGTGTGAGTGTGTGTGTATGAGTGTGAGTGTGTATGTGAGCCTGTGTGAGTATGTGAGTGTGTGTGAGTGGGTATATGTGTGTGCGATCTGAGTGTGTGAGTGTGTGTGTATGCGTGTGAGTGTGTGTGTGATGTGTGTGAGTGTGTGTGTGAGTGTGAGTATGAGAGTGTGTGTGTGAGTGTGAGTGTGTGTGTGTGTATGTGTGTGAGTGTGCATGCGTATGGATTGGTTCAGGTACCTCTGTGCATGCTAAAATCTGTGACTGTTCAAGTGTACAATACAAATAGCATAGTATTTGCATATAACCCATGTACATCCTCCTGACAGCTGAGATCATCTCTAGATCTCTTACGACATCTATATAAATAGTTATTGCATCATGTTGCTTAGAAACCAAGGAAAACTCTGTATATGTCCAGTACAAACACACTTGTTGCATGTTCTCTTGGGGCTGTGTCTTGCTATGTAGCCAGGCTGTCTAGGGACTCCTGAGCTCCAGCGATCCTTTTGCCTCAGGCTGGCTGCTATATTAGTCAGGATTCTTTATCATAATGACTTCCAGTCTGCAGTCCAACTAACCCAACAACGGTCAGCTGTGAATGGAAGTCCAAGAATCTAGTAGTTGCTCAGTCCCACGAGGATAGTTGTTTCAGCTGCTCTCCTGTATAAACTGGAATCCAGGCTCCAACAGATGTGCCACCCAGTAAGTGCAAGCAGGCAAAGAAGAGTGAGTCTTCCTTCTTCCGATGTCCTTATGTAGACTTTCGGCAGAACGTGTGGCCCAGATTAAAGGTGTGTATCTCTACGCCTGGATCTGGAACTTGCTTTGTCCCAGGCTGGCCTTGAACTCAGAGACCTGCTTGCCTCAGTCTCTTAGGATTAAAGGCAGGTACGTCATGGCCACGATGCCTCAAGATCTAGATCAAAAGCGTGTGTCGTCCCACGTCGTGATCCAGGTCAGAAGTCTGTGTCTTTTGGTCTGAAGATCTGGATCACAGGTTTGCCTTGCATTTCTGGACTGTAGTTCATTCAGATGTAGTCAAGTTGACAACCAGGAGTAGCCATTACGGCTACCTTAACCGCAGCTTACGGAGAGTGTTCATCAAACACCAGTCACTCTGCATGCATTTTTGTTTAACGTTCACAGTAATTCTAGTTTGGTTTATTTTAATTTAATTTTATGTGTGTGGTGGCAGCTGTGGCAGGGTGTGGCTTGTGTGTATGTGCATGTGTGTGCGTCTGTGAGCGTGTGTGTGTGTGTGTGTGTGTGTGTGTGTGTGTGTGTGTGTGTGTGTCAGCCAGAGGCTCACATTGGATGGCTTCTTTAGTCTTGTATTTTATGTTTTGAGACAAGGTCTTTCACCGAGTCTCAAGCTCACAGACGAGGTTAGGATGGCTGTCAAGTGAACCTTTGGGATTGCCTGATCCAGCTCCCCATGGCTGGAATTGGAGGTGTGTGGCTGGCTCTTTATGAGATCTAAGCTGGAGTTGCATCGCACAGACTTCGCCAACTGAACCATCTCCCGTTCTCACAGACATCTTATTTCACTGGTGCAGTGTCTTTTTATTTTTTTTTTTATTTTTTTTTAAGATTTATTTATTTTATGTATATGAGAACACTGTCTTCAGACACACCAGAAGAAGGCATCAGATCCCATTACAGATGGTTGTGAGCCACCATGTGGTTGCTGGGATTTGAACTCAGGACCTCTGGAAGAGCAGTCAGTGCTCTAACCACTGAGCCATCTCTCCAGCCCGCAGTGTCTTTTTAAATCTCCAGTGCAGCACATTTCTTTTTAAAAGCACAGTTTAATGAATGTTCACGGACTAGCGGCAATACAGGGGCGTAAGATTCATAGGAACTGCACGTCTGCTACCCCGAAGGCTTCCCTGTGCACTCTAACATCTGCCATCTGCCCCGAAAGGTGATACCCACTGCCACTTGCTTCTTTCGAGATTTATAGAATCATGCTTTACGTATCTGCAGTCTCTGCCTTTCTCTGTGCGTCTTTGCAACGTGTCCATGGTGCATTTATTACCAAAGTGCAAAGACAGGATGAGGACGGTTAAATAGCTTGGTCAAAATTACAAGGCTGGGCAGGTTCTGGATTTGAACCCAAGGAGTCTGACTCTGGAGCCCGCATTTCCATGCCCTGAGCTAAGAGTCAGTATAGACTTTGCGCAGACGAGCACGGTTTATGACGGCCTTCTTAGTTGGTGCACGGTCACCCTTTGGGATGCAAGTTGAAGCTATCTTGGCTGTAGATGCCTCTCCAACTGCCTGCTCGATAGGTTGGCTATTTTTAGCTCTGCAGAAGACAGAAATGCACCGGAGGTGGAGTGGGTGACCAAATGGAAAACCCTTGAGCTGGGAGTCATGTGGGAGAGTCCAGGGGAAGTTCAGGACACCAGGTACAGCCTACTGTCTGCAGAGGAGGGCTCAGAAGGGTGTGTGGATGCTTTAGAAGTTAGCCTCTGGCCCTCTGACATTCCAAGTTTTCTTTCTTTCTTTCTTTCTTTCTTTCTTTCTTTTCTTTCTTTCTTTCTTTCTTTCTTTCTTTCTTTCTTTCTTTTTTTTTTCTGTCTTGTCAAACATGTCCCTGCCTCAAAGTACTGGTCACTAGTCCTTTGGAGACAGAGGGCACGGTAAGAACGGAGGAAGCCAACACATAGTCTATTTTAAGATATGGATAAAATTTTTTATAAATTGGATAATTTCAAAGTTGAAAATATCCCAATAATCCTGAAAATAAATTTGATAGACAATTTACCTAAATGTCCAGTTTTTATCAGTTTCTAACTTACTGTGCTTTTCACACACATTTATATCTATATCTGTACTTCTGTTTAGATTCATCTTTTTTACTCCTTACCACTTCAGGGGGTAATCACTGAGAACAAAAGTATTCTTTATGCTACATATACCCATAGTACGATTATGAAATGGAGAAGAATCAAACACTGGTTTGACTCGACAAACTGATCCCCAGGGCTGAGGATGTAGTTCAGTGGTTAGAGTGCTTGCCTTGCATGCATTGTGGGTTCTGTCCCCAGCACAGCATAAACGTGGCCATAGTGGTGAACACCTGTGATCCCAACACTCAGATAGCAAAGGCAGAGTGAAGAAGTTCCACATCATTGTTGGCTCTGTGGAGAGTTCGAAATAAGCCTTATTTTGAGCTCTCTCTCATCACAAAACAAAACAAAGAAGGAAAAACTTACCTCTAGTCCACTTCGGTTTTCTTGGCCCTTCTGTAAGCCCAGTGCAGCATCCTGCTTTCTGATAGCCGTTCCGTGTCTCTGGATTTTTCTAGGGTTCCCCCTATTATTTTCCTTGGTTTAAAGAAAAAAACATTACGTGTGTGGGCATCTTTCCTGCACGAACCTCTGTGCACCCTGTGAACACCTGGTGCCTGCAGAGGTCAGAAGGGTGTCAGATCACCTGACCTGGAATAAAGATGGCTGTGCCATGTGGGTGCGGAGAACTGCACCTGGGTCCCCTGCAAGAGCAGTCAATGCTCTTAACCTCTGAGCCATCTCTTCAGTCCCTAGTCTGTTACTTTCTGATGTGCTCTCATATTGAGAGACAGGCTGTACTCTCTGGTAAGGGAAATTATCCAAGTGCTGAAGATTCCACAGGGGACCACTTTGGAAGGGCCAAGATGAGAGGAAAGAGTTCTTTAGATTCTTAAGTGAATGTAGACTGATGTATTCTCTATATATACTAATGAATGTTTGTCTTTCACTTTCCTTGCTTCTTTGGATCAGATAGTACCCTGAGCGATATTAGGAATCTCTGTTCAGTTACTGTTCAGACACATTGTATTTCAGAAGTTTATATCCATTGACATCTCATTTAAATTAAAAAAAAAGTGTTCAATGGGTATAGGTATATGTAGAGGCCAAAGGTCAACATCAGGTGGTGTCCCTTGAAAGTTATCTACAGCCTTTTCTGAGACAGAATCTCTCACTGGGATCTGGGCAATTCCCAGACAGCCTATCACCTCAGCCTCTTCAAGCTGGGATTAGACACACAGGCACCACTCCTGGCGTTTTTGTGTTCCCATGCTTGCACTCATAGCCAACACTTGGCTGACTGAGCTATCCCTTCTGGGCCCAGTATACTGCTTGTTCTTTGTTGGTTCTTCTTTTCTTTTTCCTTCCTTCCTTCCTTTTCCTTCCTTCCTTCCTTCCTTCCTTCCTTCCTTCCTTCCTTCCTTTCTTTCCTTTTTTTTTTTCCTTCCTTCCCCTTCCCCCTCCCTCCTTTCTGCTCCTCCTCCCCTCCCCTCCCCTTCCTCCTCCTCCTCCTCCTCCCTCCTCCTCCTCCTCCTCCTTTCCTTCTTCTTCTTCTTCTTCTTCTTCTTCTTCTTCTTCTTCTTCTTCTTCTTCTTCTTCTTCTTCTTCTTCATTTTTTTGGTCAGCGTGGCACAAACTAGTTATCTGGGAAGAGGACCTAAGAGAAAAAGCCTCCATCAGACTGGCCCTATAGACCAGTGGTTATTTTATTGCTGCTTCAAAAACTGTAATCTTGCTATTGCTCTGAATCATAACATAATTATCTGCGTGTTCCAATGGTCTTAGGTGACCCCTCTGAAAGGGTCATTCAGCTCCAAAGGGCTGGGACTCATAGGTCGAGAACTGCCATCACAGGCAGATCTTTGAGGCGTGTTCTTGATTAATGATTGATGGATGAGTGTTTGCTCGATGTGCACACTGCCACTGCAGAGCAGGTGACCGTGCGTTCCGTAAGAGAGCAGGCTGAGCAAGCCAGGAGGAGCAATCCAAAAGCAGTACCCCTCCACGGTCTCTGTGTCATTTCCTGACTCCTGGCTCTGGCCTTAAGTTCCTGCCTTGGCTTCCCTCACTGGGACCCACGAAATCTAAGCCAAATTGATCCCTTCTTTCTCATTGCTGCTTTTGTTTTTTTTTTTTTTTTTTTTTTTTTTTTTTTTTTTTTTTTTGAGAGAGAGAGAGAGAGAGTCTTACACAACCCTGTCTGTTCTGAACTCATTATGCAGACTAGGCTGCCTCAAAGTCACAGAGATCCTCCTGCCTCTGCCTCCAGAGTACTGAGATTAAAGACATGCACCACCATTGCCAGCCCTGGTCATGGTGTTTTATCCCAGCAACCGAACCCTAGCTGAGACACCCACCACCTCAGTTTTTATTCTGTTGGCTCAGGAGTCCAGGATCAGATCACACATAAAATAGCCAGCGCTCCCACACGCTCCCACATGCAGGACGTCTTCGGGTGCCCTTCTCCAGGTTTTACCTTTCTGTTCTCCTCCCTGTCTCTGCTTCATGTGTGTGGCCCACAGGTGCTCTGACTCTCCCTGCTGCTGCCTGGGTTCTCTCCTGCTGCTGCCTGGGTTCTGGTACCTGCCTTTCCTCCTCTGGTCTGGGCATTCTCTTGAGGTTTCTACTGCCTTACAGCTTGGTGACCGTGTCTCACGGTTTTACTCTGACCCTCAATTCACAGGTAAGAGTCATGCATCACCTCTCCCTCTTTTTATGTATTGTATTGTTTTAAATAAGTTTATAAAAAAATATAAAGATATGTGCAAGAACACTGAAATTTGTGTTTATAATTGATCAAAAGAAAAAACAAAACAGGCTCTGGGTGAATTAAGACATCAATTAAAATAATTTTTAAGTCAAAGATAAATACAGATGTTCAAATCCCTTACTGGCTTAAAAATGGTTATCTAAGAGTGTACTTTATAGTTTTCTTTTCCACCTTTAGATGTCAATCTTTTGTTTAACTTTGTTATTTTCTGCTACTGTTCAGAAACTAGATATTTAAGTGGTATGCTATTGATTCTCTTCAGAATTCTCGGTGCCATCTAATGGATTTTAGATCTCATAGTGAAACCGCATTGCAGGCACAATGTAGAGAATTAAGATTTAATAACCTGGGTGTGATGGCACAGGCTCCCCTTATTTAGGAGACAGAGGCAGGGGGATTGTAAGTTCCAGGCCAGCCTGGGCTACCTAGAAAGACTGTGTCTCTAAAAACCGAAATCCAACACAAACGATGCTGGCGAGAGGACGCAGCAGGTACAGGTGCTGCTGACCATCGAGTTCAGTCCTCGGGACACACATGGAGAAGGAGAGCTCTGACTTCTGCAAGTTATCCTCTGACTTCCACAGGCATGCCCTGGCACTCCCGTACATGTGTGCACGCACACAGACACACATAAAGACACAGGCATAGACACACAGACGCAGACACACAATACAGACACACAGACACATAGGCACAGAGAGAGACACAACAGACACACAGAGATATACACAGATACACAGGCACAGACAGAGAGACACACAAACACAGACAGACACACATACAGACAGATACACAGACAACACAGACAGATACACAAACACACAGACACAGACACACACAGAGACAGACAGACAGACACACAGAGATGCATAGACACACAGGTATAGACACACAGACACACAAGCACACACAGACACAGATACACATAAAGACACAGGCACAGACACACAGATACAGACACACAGACACAGACACAGAGAGAGAGACACACACAGATATACACAGAGAGATACACAGACACACAGGCACAGACAGATACAGACACACAAACACAGACACACACAGACACAGACACACACAGACACACAAACACAAATACAAACACAAGCACACACAACCAGAAACACAAACAGAGACACACAAACACAGACACACAGACAGAGAGACACACAAACACAGACACACAGACATACAGGTAGACACAGACACACAGACAGACACACACAGAGACAGACACACAGACACAGACACAGAGATGCATAGACACACAGGTACAGACACACAGGCACAGACAGACGCACAGACACAGACACACAGGTAGATACAAACAGACAGACAGACAGACAGACAGACAGACACAGACATAGACACACAGGCACAGCTACACACACATACAAATAAATGAATGTAATAAACATGTAAAAAAAAAAAGAATGCCCTTATCAAATAGCTTGTTGCCAGTTCTCTGTGAGCCTGTGCCTCTCTCCTTTAAAATGCATCAATGGAAATCAATAGTGTGAACTTGTCCTCACTGATGGATGGAAAAGCTTGGTCTCACCAACTCCTGAAACGTTAGCCATTGCTTGTCACTCAGTGGACATTGGGCTTCTTGGCTGTAATTATATCCGTTAAGCCTTTGCATTTATAACAGGTTTAAGCACAAAGCTGCTAGACAGAGCGTGGGCTCTGTGCGTCTCTTGCTGAAATTTTTGAAAAAGAGACCCTCTTATCATGGAGCAGAAGAAATCTCTCTCTCAGTGGTTAAGGGCACTTACTGCTCCTCCAGGGGCCATGTTTAGTTTCCAGCACCACAGCAGGGGAGATGATGGCATGAGCTAGCTGGATTCTGAATGGAAGGAAGTTGAAGAATAGGTAGAGATGGGACAGCCTGTGTGTCTGTGTCTGTCTGTCTGTGTGTCTGTCTGTCTGTGTGTCTGCCTGTGTGTCTGTCTGTGTGTCTGTGTGTCTGTCTGTATGTCTGTGTGTCTGTCTGTGTGTCTGCCCGTGTGTCTGTGTGTCTGCCTGTATGTCTGTGTATCTGTACCTGTGTATCTGTGTATCACTGTGTTTGTGTCTGTCTGCCTGTGTCTGTGTTTCCTGCTTCACCTTCTGTCCCTAAGTGAGCATTTGAGCGTTAAAGTATATCGTTAATGTGTTAGCATGGCATATCTCAGGGGCACAAGCGGTAACAACATACAGTTCCACTCGATATCACCATTGGTTTTCTTTCTTTCAGAGAATTAAAGATGGCAGCACCATTGACTCAGTTAAAACGATCTGTGTGGGGGATCATATCGAATGTATAAACGGAGAAAATATTGTTGGGTGGCGTCACTTTGAAGTCGCTAAAAGTTAAAGGAATTAAAAAGGAGGAACTCTTTACTTTGCAGTTAATAGAACCCAAGAAGGTGGTTGTGGTTTGTGTGTGTGTGTGTGTGTGTGTGTGTGTGTGTGTGTGTGTGTGTGTGTGTGTGTGTGAGAGAGAGAGAGAGAGAGAGAGAGAGAGAGAGAGAGAGAGAGAGAGAGAGAGTCAGAGCCAGCCAGCCAGCCAGCCAGCCAAAGAGAAACTGGCTTCTTCCCCTTGTTTATCTAAGAGGCAGGATACTGCTGTGTGGGGCCCTGCACTTTTAGCACACCATCTTGTCCACTGTACTAGGGAAGAACACAGACTATTACAGACAACATTACTTAGAAGGAGAGCAACTGTGGAAGGGGGGAGAAAAGTTGTCCATTGAAGGGCCTTTTTCTAAACCAAGTTCTGCATCTGCAGAGTCAGATGTCCAGCGAGGGAGTTGGAGATGGGGCTGTGCCACCCTCTGCTGTATTGTTTCACTGTGCTGAGCAGGGAGATTTCTTCAAACTCCAGTTGTTTTCCAGGGACCCAAGCAGCAGAGGCTAGCTTTGTATGGAAGTGGTGCTCAACACGGTCATCCGGTCATCCGTTCTGTTTGACAGACTCAGAACACTTTCTCCTTGACATTTAGAGTTTGGGACGTCATGAAGTGACTCCCTCTTTCCTGTCACATCTGGTTTTAGCCACAGCAGCTGTGTCTCGACTCTTGCTGACACCTCCAGGGCCATTCCATGCTGTGAGAATGTGCCAGCTTCTCCTGCTACTGAGCACTATTTTAATTCGTGAAGTCCTCATGCCCGGCGATGCTCAAACATCTTCAGGAGAATGATCTGGGCCTGCCCTGACTCATCCCTGATCCCACCCCCAACACCCTGTGTTCTTGCCGATGCCCTCATAACACAAATATTTTTTCTAACTTGTCTCTAACATTTTCCCCCCTCAGGGCAATGGGTGAAATTACATATTGCCCTCCTCCTTCCAGTGAGTAACAGATCGCCTCTGTATCCACGGAACTAGGAAGTACTCCCTGTTACCAAATGATTGTTGGTTAATGGAAACGCAGTGGGAATTGTGTTGCACTAGGAAACAGTTCCACTGGAAGGCTGAGAGAAGCGTGCTTGCGGCCTCATTGCTTCTCAGGGACCATGGTGGGAGCTCACAGTGGTGCTGCCAGACTCCTGCCTGTGTGTCAGCCCCCATGCCTTTCTCCCCCTGAAGAAGGCAAGGCAAGCACGGGCCTCTCTGTGGCGGCCCCTTCCCACAGGGATCCTCCAACGTTTGTTCTTTACACTGATGGGAGCTGGGGGGCTTCCATACATTGTCCTACACAATGCAGACTCTTTGCAATGCAAAGCTATTCTCTGTATAACGTAAGAAATCGAACTTCTCCCTATGTTTATCTCTAATGCTGTTTTCGTTAGGGTTTGTTGTTGTGAAGAGACTCGATGGCCATCGTAACTCTTCCAGAGGGAAACATTTAATCGAGGCTGGCTTACAGTTTGAGAGGTTCAGCCCACTGTGGCAGGAAGCGTGGCGGCATGCAAGCAGACAAAGTGCTACATCTTGATCTGCAGGCAGCAGAGGAGATTGTCCCACGGGGCATGGCTTGAGCATATATAAGGCCTCAAAGCCCGCCTCTACAGTGACACATTTCCTCCAACAAGGCCGCACCTCCTTAGTGCCATTTCCCATGGGCCTTTGTGTTGTAACTCAAGCTGCTTTCAAATTCACTGTATATGGAGGAAGATCTTGAACTCCTGATCCTTCTCCCTCCCTTCCAAGTACTAGAATTACAGGCATCTACCATCACATTCAACTGTTGTCGTATCCGTGGAAACCCTTGGAGTCCCTGTGTTTACAAGGGACGTTGCTCACTCCTGTTCCTTGGGTGCTGGATGGGATGATAGTTTCGAGTCTTACCAGGGTCATTGTGCTTAGTTATACTGTTCTGTGATTAAGCCTTGTCTTCCTCCTTCAGTATCGGAGATGTGTAGCAAATACCCCTATGTGCTCAGTCTCTCTAGAACCTTCTCTAGAACCTTGTGGAGTCCATTGACACACTGAGGAAAATCTCCTGAGTGAGTTTTTCTCACAGGAAGATATTGTGTTAGAGACCATGCTCTGCTGGTGTGATTGGGATGGATCTGCATGGTGCTGGGTTGGGATGTCTGCAGGTTCATGTGGGAGCAGTGGCTGGGTTTTTCTCCACAAGCTGATGGTCTGCAGGTATTTTCCTTTCAGTGAGATAATACTTCACTGTGGCCCCAGCATGGGGGTCTCTCTCAGAAGGAAGCCCTGCCACTCAGCCACCTTCTGACCCTGGGTTTTTGCTGCTCTGCTCTTTGTCCCTGGAGTAATTATTTGTTGTTTCTCTGGCTTTTCCCTGGTGTGTAGTTTTTCTGAGGGAGGCAGGTCTCCTGGTTCTCTTGGTCCCTGTCATATTGTCTGGGTATTTCCTTCCGTTCTTCATGCATTTCTTAGAACTATTATTGATATAGGGCCAGGAACTCAATTTTTTCTTCTTTTTATTTCCTTCTTTGTTTCTTTCTTCCTTTCTTTCATGTCTTAGTCAAAGTTCAATTGCAAAGAGACATCATGATTACGGCAATTCTTTTTTTAAAAAATGTATTTATTTATTATATATGAGTACACTGTAGCTGTCTTCACACACACCAGAAGAGGGAATCAGATCCCATTACAGATGGTTGTGAGCCACCATGTGGTTGCCGGGATTTAAACTCAGGACCTCTGGAAGAGCAGTCAGTGCTCTTAACCGCTGAGCCATCTCTCCAGCCCGATTATGGCAATTCTTATAAAAGAAGGAATTTACTTAGAGTTGGCCAATAGTTTCAGAGCTTTATTCAATTATCATCATGGCAGGGAGCATGGCACACTCAGGCAGAAATAGCTGAGAGTTCTAAATCTGGATCTGCAGGCAGCAAAAACATGTAGCCTGGCTTGGGCTCACCTCAAAGCCCACCCCCAGTGGTAAACTTCCTCCAATAAGGCCACACCTCCCAATCCTTCTCAACTAGGGCCACTGCCTTAACATTCAAATGTATGAATCTATAGGGGCCATTCTTATTAAAACCACCACAGGGATGAAGGAAAAAACATTCCACTGCCTGTTCTTGGACTATATATATGGAGTTCTTGGATTCTCTAATTGTCTAGAATGTACTAATACTCTAGCTTTTCTGGTTTTGGTAGATATCAAGAGTGTACTGGTACATTTCTTTCAACAGGTGCCTTCTGAACCATTGGCGTGTGCTGATTTTAGAGTGCTAATGATTTAAGAGTAATGATGTCGGCCATTTATTGATAGCTTACCCTGTACAATCTGTGTATTGTACTCTTGGTATATGCTAAGATCCAGACGTACAAGTTCCTATCTAGTCAGGTGAGATGAACATGAAAATGAATCAAGTGACAAGGCACTCCTAATCCTAAATGCTATCACTCCCTGATGACTAAATATTCAAATCTAGGAGCTGGTGATTAAGTAGTCAAATATATGAACTTCTCGGGGGTCATTGTCATTCAAACCACCACAGTGATCGAGAACTTGTGATCCTCCGGCCTCTACGTTCCAGGTGCTGAAGTCACAACTGAGTACTAACGTGCCCTGTTTCTGCAGTGCTAGGGATTGGGACCAGGGCCTGGAGTACGCTCCACAGCACTCCACTAACTGAGCTCCATTCCCAGCTCCAGGGAAAACTTTGTTACAAACACTGGTCTGTGTCAGTTACAAACCTTTGTTTGTGTGTACTAATAGTATACATTGTACACGATCATGTATCCATTTCTTACCCAGACACAGCGAAACCACAGCTTCTAGGCTGGAGGACTTCCCTACTGGGAATGTGAGGTGAAGATTTCCCCGCGGTTTCCCCTGGTTAGTTGCTGTCTGATCCGGTTTTCTTTCTTGATCTGGAGCTTTCCATGCCCTTGTATGGCAGCCTTCCAGCCCTTATCAAGTGTTGGCTGGAATGTCTCTAAAGATACTTTTTAGGGCTTGGCTCGTTCCTTTCTCCTTGTGCCTGTGTAAAGAAAGGGACATAGCTTTCGCGATGAGCTCAACCCGTGCTCATGGCAAACCCAGACTGTCCCCAGCTGTGAAACCCAGTTGAAACCACTCTTGAAACCAGACCAGACTGACTGGTTCCTTTTCCCAGGAGACCTTTGAACTGTTGGGGATAACTGCTGGGTCAGTTTAAATGAGTCTTAACTCATTTACCCTGGAGAATCTGCCCGATCTGTGACTTTTACCCTTTGAGCAAGGAGGCTCCCAGAATGAGACCTGTGTTTTCCCAGTCAGAAAGGGAGTTGGGAGGAAATGGTTTCCTCTTACGTCTGCGGGTTAGATTGGGGGAGGGGAGTTAGGTTTTATCTGCTTTTAGAGGATTCCTTCCTGTGCTGCTCTCTCTCTTAACATCGGAATGGGATGTTAAGTATGTGGAACAGTGTGGTTAGCCCTAGGAATGACACATTGGGAGAATGACACAGTTCTTTGTCATTTTGCTAATCGCTCTTTCAAATGCTGCCCTGTAAACCTGAGGAGAAAACTGCTTCCTCCTTTTCAAACAATTAACAACATCAACATCATCAACAACAACAACAACAACAACAACAACAACAACAACCACCACCTTATATCCCCTTCCTCTTTTCCCTTCTTAGGGCTTCACTATGTAGTCCTGGCTGACCTGGTGCTCACAATGTAGACCAGGCTAGCCCCAATTTTTCAGAGTCAATTCCCTGGCTTCTGCTTCTTAAGTGCTTGTATTACAGAGAAGCCACACGGATCTTCAGAAGATGATTTTGAATATGCTACATTTAGTATAAAAAATTCAGCTACAGATACTTTTGGTTGTTCCCTGTATGTGTTGGACTCTACAAACTACCCTGGGAACATATGAAATAACTGATAAGACGAATCCTTAGGTCGGTCATCCTGCCAGGTGCTGTGTGATAATGAGTAAATGTCTTAACCTTTCTGTGCCTTAGCTTCCCTATACCAAAAGTAAAGATGCTGGTAGACTTTACCACATTAGTCTGTTGTGAAGACTATACTGGAAAGGTTGTACAGTACTCCTTGGTACATCGAATCTTCAATATTAGCTGTTATCACACAGGTTAAGCATCCTTTACCTCAAAATCTAAAATCAGAAATGTTCTCTAACTGACAGTTTCTGAGCACCAGGCCTGAGTAGGAATGGAAAAATCCCGTGCCTGACTCAATGGGTTGGGCCACAGTAAAATCACAGGTGCAACAAAAATAACGTTCACGGTGGCCTTCGGGTTATGAGCTGGCGGTGTATGAAATGAAGTTCAGGTGTAGTCTTGACTCCTGTCCCCAGCGTACCCCTTATACACAGGTAGGTGTCCCCAAATCTGAAAACCTGAGAGCTGAAACGCTTTTGTCCCCAAGATTTCAGACAAGGATCCTTCAGCCTGTGCAGTCACTGCAGGGATAGAGCTTTTCTGCAAGGAGTGATTTTAGCCACAAAGAACTAAAGGAGGCAGGGACAGGAACGGCTGGTGAGAGCAGACACTTGTTGAAACTTGGCACTGTCTCACCTCAGGTCAAATGGTGAAGGATAGCAATATATTATGACAGAAGCTACCATTCGCTTTTGTAAGGGATCTCTGTCTCTCTCTCTGTCTCTCTGTCTGTCTCTCTGTCTCTGTCTCTCTGTCTCTGTCTCTCTGTCTCTGTCTCTCTGTCTCTGTCTCTCTGTCCCTGTCTCTCTCTCTCTGTCTCTCTGTCTCTCTGTTTCTCTGTCTCTCTCTCTGTCTCTCTGTCTCTCTCTCTGCACTTGTGTGTGTAATATTTGAGGGACATGCATGTGAGTGTGGTTTACATGTGGAGACAGAGGACGGTGGGTATCTCTTATACACTCTGCCTTGTTTCTTAGTACAGGGTCTCTCACTGAACCCAAAGCTCACAGTTTCAGCTGGGCTAGCTGGTCAGTGAGCTGCTGGGGTCTGCCAGTCTCTGCCCCCCAACCCTGGGGCTTGAGGGGTCTGCCTCCACGCTTGGCTTTCTTATGTAGGTGCTGGGGATTCCAACTAAGCTGTTCATACTTAAACTGTGAGTGCTGGATCCACTGAGCTATCTTTCCCATCTACTTTCATAAGTTTGTTCTAAGCAAGAAGCCATCCAATCCCCAAGGTCATTCTAAACTTAAAACTGTTTTCCCAGGGCCTATGTGAGAAAGCTGCAGTGACCAGAGCAGTGACCAGAGCTGCCTCTTGCCTACTGCCATGCTGAGTCACTGTTTGCTACCTTCAAGGGCATTTACAGAAAGAGGCGAACACACTAAGAAGCCACTAATCTTACTAGTAGGAGTTAACACTTACTGGATGTGCGACGAAGGGGAAGATGAAGGACTCTGTGCCAAGACACTGGTGTTGGCAAACAAACATATAACATAAATGTATTATAATACAATATGTTTATATAATAATGTATAAATATAACAACTTATAAATGTATAAATAAATATATAATGAAACATACATAATAAATAAATATAAATATAATAAGTGTGATTGGTGGGGGTAAGTGGTAAGGCTGGGTGGGAACTTCCCAAAGAGAGTGCCATGAGACAGAAGGCTATGCCAGGCTTGTGCTGATGTCAAGGACCAGAGAAAGCATTGGGCCAGCTGACCAGGTGACACAGGGTGTTAGAACCATGAGAGCAAGCGGTGGTTTTGCAAGAGACTTTTTTCACCCTGGCTTGGCTTGAAAGTAGACACACTGGACAGGGTGGGGCCATGATCACTGAGAACAGCCTCATTTCTTTGGATCCTGGGATGGAAATAAACTCCACCCAAACAAAACTAAGACAGAGTCTTCTCATGAAACCCACAGCTGGGGATTGGTGCAAGCATGGGCAAGTGCACACGTGTGGTGTTAGTGGGGAACAAGGATCCACTTTGACAATTATTTCTGCTTTTTAAAAGTTTTTTATTTTATGTTTTTATAATTTATACGAGTACACTGTAGCTGTCTTCAGACACACCAGAAGAAGGTACTGGATCCCATTACAGATAGCCATGAGACACCATGTGGTTGCTGGGAATTGAACTCAGGACCTCTAGAAGAGCAGCCAGTGCCCTTAACCGCTGAGCCATCTCTCCAGGCCCTGGGCTGACATTTCTTAGGTATGGAATTGTGGATTTAGTTAGAACACACTGTGGAAGTCCAATGGGCATTGTGAGGGGGGATAAGGGAGCAGGTAGGTAGGTGAGGAAGGAGCTCTGTGGAAATCACACCTGAACTTGTCCTGGGACTGTGGGAGGAACATGTCTGAAGGCGGGAGGGTTTGGAAGGTGGGTGGTCATGAAGAGCACTGGCCTGTAGGAACCGTAGCAGGACAGTCTGCAAAAGCCACTTAGAATAATGTCAGGAGAGCTTGGAAGTCAGGTGGGGAACATATGCTTTCTCTGGAGGCTGAGAGTGAGACATTGCATACTGGTTTTAAAAGTAACACAAAATGAAGTTGTAGGAATTAAGTCAGAGAGCTTAAGTCAAATGCTGCTCTATATGACTAGGGAAGGGGCTCTGGTGTTTCTCTGGCAGTTTAGTAGACAGGAAATGCTAAATGCTTGGGACTTTGAACTACAGTAGGGATTCCAAGGAAGAGAAGAGGAACGTAAAAAAAAGTATTTTTTTTTTTATTCTCCCAAACTAATTGTCGTCTCCAAGGTTTATTGCCTCAGTCTGCTAACCTAGGCCTAGTCCTGGAAGCTTCTAGACTCCGTACTATCTAATCTAGCCTAGAAGGTTTTCAGCCTGAGACCTACTGCTGACTGGAAAAGCTCCCCAGTTCTTTCTCATCTCCAGCTGGCTGGTTGAACTCAGCTGTCTGGCTCAGACCCTCTCCCAGTTAACTGGTTCAATCTGGTTTTCCTCTTGACCCCTGAATTGCTCTGCGTGGCCTCTAACTCCAGCAGTCTTTTCTCATCTTCCTGGCCCCATCTCATTCTCTGGCTTGTTCTGTGTTCACCTGTGTCTGGTTTGTTCCTCAGTCTATCTCTGCAAAACTCTCCTGGTAAGACCCGCCTCCTTCTCCCTGTGCTGCTCTACTCTCCCTCTCACCTCTGCTGCACTGCTCTCCCGGAATGCTGCTGTATTCCTGACTGCACTCTCTTCCTCCTGGACTGTCTGTCTCTCCCCTAAGTAGATTCCCTCCCCTCTCTCTTCTTGTGAGAGATGGCTATATTCTATTCTGTCAGGTCTTTCTCTGATTTGTCACTTTGTCTGCCACTCAATTAGACATCACTTTCTCTTTTTCTGTGAATATTTTTAATTTACATCTCAAATATTATTCCCCTTTCCTGTTTCCTTACCATAAGCCCCTATCTCACCCCCTCCTCTTCTTCTATGAGGGTGTTCCCCTCCCCAATCACTGCCCCTTCCCACCCCACCCCCTGACATTACCCTGCAGTACCAAGTCTTGGCAGTACTAAGGGCTTCTCCCATCGGTGCCCAACAAGGCCATCCTCTGGTACATATGCAGCTGGAGCCGTGGGTCTGTCCATGTATACTCTTTGGCTAGTGGTTTAGGCCCTGGGAGTTCTGGTTGGTTGTTATTGTTGTTCTTATGGGGTTGCAAACCCCTTCAGCTCCTTCAATCCTTTCTCTAACTCCTCCAATGAGGACCCTGTTCTCAGTTCAATGGTTTGCTGCTAGCATTCGCCTCTGTATTTGACATGCTGTAGCTGAGCCTCTCAGGAGACATCTATATCAGGCTCCTGTCTGCATGCATTTCTTGACTTCATCAATATTATCTAGTTTTGGTGGCTGTATATATATGGGCTGTTTACCCAGGTGGGGCAGGCTCTGAATGGTCAATCCTTCAGTCTCTGCTCCAAACTTTGTCTCCATATCCCGTCCTATAAATATTTTTGTTCTCCCTTTAAGAAGGACTGAAGCATCCATACATTGGTCATCCTTCTTGAGTTTCATATGGTCTATGGATTTTAACTTGTGTAATTCAAGCTTTTGGGCTAATATCCACTTATCAGTGAGTGCATACCACGTGTGTTTTTCTGTGATTGGGTTACCTCACTCAGGATGATATTTTCTAGTTCAATCCATGTGCCTATGAATTTCATGAAGTCATTGTTTTTAATAGCTGAGTAGTACTCCATTGTGTAGGTGTACCACATTTTCTGTATCCATTCCTCTGTTGAAGGGCATCTGGGTTCTTTCCAGCTTCTGGCTATTATAAATAAGGCTGCTATGAACATAGTGGAGCATGTGTCCTTGTTGTATGTTAGAGCATCATTTCGGTATATGCCCAGGAGAGGTATAGCTGGGTCTTCAGGTAGTACAATGCCTAATTTTCTTTCTTTTTCTTTCTGGAGCTGGGGACTGAACCCAGGGCCTTGCGCTTGCTGGGCAAGCCCTCTACCACTGAGCCAAATCCCCAACCCCCAATGTCTAATTTTCTGATGAACCTCCAGACTGATTTCCAGAGTGGTTGTACTAGTCTGCAATCCCACCAACAATGGAGGAGTGTTCTTCTTTCTCCACATCCTCGCCAGCATTTGCTGTCACCTGAGTTTTTTTTTTTTTTTTTATCTTAGCCATTCTGATTGGTGTGAGATAGAATCTCAGAATTGCTTTGATTTGCATTTCCCTGATGACTAAGGATATCGAACATTTCTTTTTAGGTGCTTCTTGGCCATTCCATATTCCTCAACTGAGAATTTTTTGTTTAGCTCTGTACCCCATTTTTAATAGGGTTATTTGGCTCTTTGGAGTCTAGCTTCTTGAGTTCTTTGTATATTTTGGATATAAGGTCGTAGGATTGGTAAAGATCTTTTCCCAATCTGTTGGTTGCCATTTTGTCCTAACCACAGTGTCCTTTGCCTTACAGAAACTTTGCAGTTTTATGAGGTCCCATTTGTACATTCTTGATCTTAGAGCATAAGCCATTGGTGTTTTGTTCAGGAAATTTTCCCCAGTGCCCATGTGTTCAAGATTCTTCCCCACTTTTTCTTCTATTAGTTTGAGTGTATCTGGTTTGATGTGGAGGTCCTTGATCCACTTGGACTTAAGCTTTGTACATGGTGATAAGAATGGATCAATTTGCATTCTTCTACATGCTGACCTCCAGTTGAACCAGCACCATTTGTTGAAAATGCTATCTTTTTTCTAGTGGATGGTTTTAGCTCCTTTGTCAAAAATCAAGTGACCATAGGTGTGTGGTTTCATTTCTGGGTCTTCAATTCTATTCCACTGATCTACCTGCCTGTCTCTGTACTAATACCACATAGTTTTTTTTTTTAATCATTATTGATTTGTAATACCTCTTGAGGTCATAGACGGTGATTCCCCCAGAAGTTCTTTTATGGTTGAGAATAGTTTTAGCTATCGTGGGGTTTTTGTTATTCCAAATGAATTTGCAAATTGTTCTAACTCTATGAAGAATTGAGTAGGAGTTTTTTTTTATTTTTTAATATTTATTTATTTATTTATTTATTTATTTATTTATTTATTTATTTTTTTTTGGTTCTTTTTTTCGGAGCTGGGGACCGAACCCAGGGCCTTGCGCTTCCTAGGTAAGCGCTCTACCACTGAGCTAAGTCCCCAGCCCCTAATATTTATTTATTTATTTTATGTATAAGTACACTATAACTGTCTTCAGACACACCAGAAGAGAGCATCAGATCTCATTACAGATGGTTGTGAGCCACCATGTGGTTGCTGGGATTTGAACTCAGGACCTCGAGAAGAGCAGTCAGTGCTCTTAACCGCTGAGCCATCTCTCCAGTCCCCTTGAGTAGGAGTTTTGATGGGGATTGCATTGAATCTGTAGATTGCTTTTGGCAAAATGGCCATTTTTACTGTATTAATTCTGCCAATCCATGAGCATGGGAGATCTTTCCATCTTCAGAGTTCTTCAATTTCTTTCTTCAGAGACTTGAAGTTCTTGTCATACAGATCTTTCACTTGCTTGGTTAGAGTCACACCGAGGTATGAGGTATTTTAAGTTATTTGTGACTATTGTGAAGGGTGTCGTTTCCCTATTTTCTTTCTCAGCTTGTTTATCCTTTGAGTACAGGAAAGCTACTGATTTGTTTGAGTTAATTTTATATCCAGTCACTTTGCTGGAGTTTTTTTTTTTTTTTTAATTAGGTTTAGGAGTTCTGGGGTGGAATCTTTGGGGTCACAAGTATACTATCATATCATCTGCAAATAGTGATATTTTGACTTCTTTGTATCCCTTTGACCTCCTTTCATTGTCTGATTGCTCTGGCTAGGACTTCAAGAACTACATTGAATATGTAGGGAGAGAGTGGGTAGCCTTGTCTAGTCCCTAATTTTAGTGGGATTGGTTCAAGTTTCTATTTAGTTTAATGTTAGCGACTGGTTTGCTGTATATTGCTTTTACTATGATTAGGTATGGGCCTTGAATTCCTGATCTTTCCAGGACTTTTGTCATGAAGGAGTGTTGAATTTTGCCAAATGCTTTCTCAGCATCTAATGAAATGATCATGTGGTTTTTTCTTTGAGTTTGTTTATATTGTGGATTGCGTTGATGGATTTCCATATGTTGAACTATCCCTGCATCCCTGGGATGAAGCCTTCTTGATCATGATGGATGATTGTTTTGATGTGTTCTTGGATTCAGTTTGCAAGAATTTTATTAAGTAATTTCATAAGGGAAATTGGTCTGAAGTTTTCTTTCTTTGTTGGGTCTTTGTGTGGATTTAGGTATAAGAGTAATTGTGGCTTCATAGAAGGAATCTGGTAGTGCTCCATCTGTTTCTATTTTGTGGAATAGTTTGGATAGTATTGGTATGGGGTCTTCTATGAAGGTCTGATAGAATTCTGCACTGAACTCATCTGGTTCTGGGCTCCGTTTGGTTGGGAGACTTTTAATAACTGCTTCTATTTCTTTAGGAGTTATGGGATTGTTTAGATGGTTTATCTGATCCTGATTTAACTTTGGTTTCTGGTATCTGTCTAGAAGATTGTCCATTTCCTCCTGATTTTACAGTTTTGTTAAATATAGACTTTTATAGTAGGATTTGATGATTTTATGAATTTCCTCTGATTCTGTTGTTCCTTCTCCCTTTTCATTTCTGATTTCGTTAATTCAGATACACTCTCTGTGCCCTCTGGTTAGTCTGGCTAAGGGTTTATCTATCTTGTTGATTTTCTCAAAGAATCAGCTCCTGGTTTTGTTGACTTTTTTGTATAGTCCTTTTTGTTTTCACTTGGTTGATTTCATCCCTGAGTTTCATTATGTCCTGCTGTCTCCTCCTCTTGGGTGAATTTGCTTCTTTTTGTTCTAGAGCTTTCGGGTGTGCTGTCAAGTTGTTAGTGTGTGCTCTCTCCTGTTTCTTTTTGGATGCACTCAGAGCTATGAGTTTTCCTATTAGCACAGCTTTCATTGTGTCCCATAAATTTGGGTATGTTGTGCCTTCATTTTCATAACATTCTAAAACGTCTTTAATTTCTTTTTCTATTTCTTCAAGCATGTTATCATTGATTTGAGCATTGATTAACTTCCATGTATATGTGGGCTTTCTGTCATTATTATTGTTATTGAAGACCAGCCTTAGTCTGTGGTGATCTGATAGGATGCATGGGATTATGTCAATCTCCTTGTATCTGTTGAGTCCTGTTTTGTGACTGATTATATGGTCAGTTTTGGAGAAGGTACCATGAGGTGCTGAGAAGAAGGTATATTCTTTTGTTTTAGGATGAAATGTTCTATAAATATCTGTTAAATCCATTTGGTTCATAACTTCTGTTAGTTTCACTTTGTCTGTGTTTATTTTCTGTTTCCATGATCTGTCCATTGATGAGAGTGGGGTGTTGAAATCTCCTACTATTATTGTGTGAGGTGCAATGTGTGTTCTGAGCTTTAGTAATTTTTTTTTTTTAATGAATGAGGTGCCCTTGCATTTCGAGCATAGATATTTAGGATTGAGAGTTTATCTTGGTGGATTTTTCCTTGATAAATATGAAATGTCATTCCTTATCTTTTTTTGATAATTTTTGGTTGAAAGTTGATTTTATTCAATATTAGAATGGCTACTCTAGCTTGTTTCTTTGGACCATTTGCTTGGAAAGTTGTTTTCCAGCCTTTAGTCTGAGGTAGTGTCTGTCTTTATCTCTGAGGTGTGTTTTCTGTATGCAGCAAAATGCTGGGTCCTCTTTACGTATCCAGTCTGTTAGTCTATGTCTTTTTATTGGGAAATTGAGTCCATTGATGTTAAGAGATACTAAGGAATAGTGATTGTTGTTTCCTTTTATTTTTGTTATTAGAGGTGGAATTATGTCTGTGTGTCTCTCTTGTTTAGGTTTCGTTGCAAGGATATTACTTTCTTGCTTTTTCTAGGGTGTAGTTTCCTTCCTCATGTTGGAGTTTTCCATCTATTATCCTTTGTAGGGCTGGATTGTGGAAAGATATTGTGTAAATTTGGTTTTGTCATGGAATATCTTAGTTTCTCCATCTATGTTAATTGCGAGTTTTACTGGATATAGTAGCCTAGTCTGGCATTTGTGTTCTCTTGGGGTCTGTATGACATCTGCCCAGGATCTTCTGGCTTTCATAAGCTCTGTTGAGAAGTCTGGTATAATTTTGTTTGATAGGTCTGCCTTTATATGTTCCTTGACCTTTTTCCCGTACTGCTTTTGATATTCTTTCTTTGTTTTGTTCATTTGGTGTTTCGACTATTATGTGAAAAGAGAATTTCTTTTCTGGTCCAATCTATTTGCAGTTCTGTAGGCTTCTTGTATGTTTATGGTCATCTCTTTCTTTAGGTTAGGGAAGTTTTCTTCTATAATTTTATTTAAGATATTTATTGGCCTTTTAAGTTGGGAGTCTTTACTCTCTTCCATATCTATTATCCTTAGGTTTGATCTCCTTATTGTTTCCTGGATTTCCTGGATGTTTTAGATTAGGAACTTTTTGCATTTTACTTATCTTTGATGGTTGTGTTGATGTTTTCTATGGTATCTTCTGCACCTAAGATTCTCTCTTCTCTCTCTTGTATTCTGTTGGTGATGCTTGCCTCTCTGACTCCTGATCTCTTTCCTAGGTTTTCTATCTCCAGGCTCATCTCCCTTTGTGCTTTCTTTATTGTTTCTATTTCCATTTTAAAATCCTTGATGGTTTTGTTCATTTCCTTCACCTGTTTGGTTGTGTTTTCCTGTCATTCTTTAAGGGATCTTTGTGGCTCTACTTTAAGGGCTTCTACTTGTTTAGCTGTGTTGTTCTGTATTTCTTTAAGGGAGTTTTTTATGTCCTCCTTAAAGTCCTCTATCATCATCATGAGATGTGATTTTAAACCCAAATCCTGCTTTTCTGGTGTGTTTGGATATCCAGTATTTGCTCTGGTGGGAGAACTGGCCTCTGTCTGCCACGTAGTCTTGGTTTCTGTTGCTTAGGCTTCTGCGATTGCCTCTGGCCATCACGTTGTCTCTTGTGTTAGCTGTTCTTCTGTCTCTGACAGTGACTTGACTCACCTGTAGGCCTGTGTGTCAGCCCTCCTGTAGACCTGTTTTCTTTCAGCTAGATCTGGGAGCAGAGAGCTGCTGCTGGGTTTGTTTGACCTGAAGCCTCCGGGTAGGTTGCTTGGTGCAGAAGAGTTGGTCTCACCTCTGCTCTCGGGCGTGTAGGTGCTCCTGGCAACTGGCTTTCAGATCTAGGTGCGTGCAGAAACCCGAAGGTACTGCCCGTGACTGCTCCTAGGTTCCTGTGCCCACAGGGCAGAGAGGGCACTAGGTGGGCTCCTGTTGGGTCAGGAATATAGCAGAAGTTTCCCCTGAGGTCTCAGGATTGTCCGCACTTCTGAGGGCTTAGCTCTCTCCCCCACGGGATTTGGGTGACTAGATATCACTTTCAAACGTGGGTGCTTCCTTCTACAAGCTAATTTTCCTTCATTGTTTGGGATTAAGGGTGTGTTAAGGACATATCTGATTCCAGCCAGAGGGTTTAAAGTTGTGTGCTAAGGGCCGAGTCACACCTAACACTTAAAGGCAGAAGCAGGTGAGAGTTGGCTGACACCTAGGCCAATGGCAGGGAAGCCCATAACTCCACCTTACCATCAAGACTCCTGTCCTGGAAGGCTGGAAAAAAAAAAAAAAAAAGAATGGTGTTAAAATTAGAAAGGAGCATTTGGGGTGAGGAAGTGACTCTGGGGAACGTCGGGGAGACTTTGGTTTTAGGTGTACACTGCATCTTATCTGCCATTGACAAGCATCGTTTTGGTCAAGGTTTTAAAGTGCTTACAACGACGAAATGCCGGCGTCCCTGATGGTTAATGCAGCATAGCTCATTCTGCCGCAGTGATTCTATGGAAGAAGATGAATGAAGGGCCAAGTTGGCTTTACTGGGGCGGGGCGTAGTAGATGTTTGAGATGAATTCTAAGCAAAATAAATATTCTAAATGGTCTAAACATTCAATAGAAGACCCAGCTAGCTACCAACATAGGGACTCTTTCTAAGCAAGCTTTAAACCCTTATTAAAAACAAAAATTGCCAGGTACGGTGGTGCAAGCCTTTGAGCCCCAGCACTCAGGAGGCAGAGGCAGAGGGGCAGAGGGGCAGAGGGGCAGAGAGGCAGAGGGTGAGGCAGAGACAAAAATGCAGAGAGGCAGAGGGAGACATAGAGGCAGAGGGGCAGAGGGGCAGAGGGGCAGAGGCAGAGGGACAGAGGGACAGAGGGGCAGAGGGGCAGAGGGGCAGAGGCAGGCACATCTCTGAGTTTGATACTAGACTTGTCTATGTTGTGAGTACAGCCTCCATCTCCACAGGAAAGAAAAGACAGACAGACAGACAGACAGACAGAAAAATAGGGCTGGGGGTGGTCCAGTTGTAGAGTGTTTGCTTAGAGTACCCAAAGCCTTGAGTTTGGTCCCCAGTACCACCTAAACCAGGACTTTAATCTCACCTGTAATCTCACCGTGTGGGAGCTTGATGTAGGAGGATCGGGAATTCAAGATCACCTTTGACTACAAATTAAGTTCAAGGCCAGTCTGGGCTACATGAGACCACATCTCTAAATAATAAAATAAAATCAAATAAGGAAAAAGTTGTCAACTAATGAAGAAACAGCTAAAAGCACAGTACGTGTATAGTGCTCGTAAATGCATCAGACACAATTGCTAACTCCCGCTGAGAGCCTTGGCCTTAGGGAACACCTTTCATGCCCTACCCTTTGATCTGCTGCCAAGTATCCTAAGCATCTCTGGGCTCAGAGCAGTGGGGAGGGAAGTTTTAGATGAATCATTCTCAGGCGGGCCAGACAGTGAAAGAGCAGAGTCACCCAGTTGGACGGGACTCTGAAACGGCACTCTCCTTGCTTCTGGAGTCTTTGACTTTGCAGAACTCATGGACTGGACCGTTTTCTCCTCTGCTCTGTGCCCTCTGCCTTCTGCTGTGGCCATCACTTCTAAAGGAAAACGCTGGCCCATGAGCATGAAACACAGGGACCCTGTTGACCCTGTTGGCCTCTAATCGCTGCAGATTAAGGTGTAAGATCATGGATTTGGGGACTGGAGAGAGAGCTCAGCAGTTCCAGGACTCACTCTCTCTCTCTCTCTCTCTCTCTCTCTCTCTCTCTCTCTCTCTCTCTCTCTCTCAAAATACTTAGAAAGAATAATGAATATGTAACAACAAAAAAGAACCTAGACTTTAAATGAGAACACTTGAGCTAACTCCCCAGTTCTGTAAAATAACACGGGTTGGTTTCAGCGCTGCATAGAACTGCTCTCTTCCTGTGTAGTAAACTGGTGGTGGGGTCTGCTGCTAGTGAACCTGGTTTGTATTAATCCCCGAGACTCAGTCCGTTCTGGGAACCCCGAGACAGCAAGCATCCCTGGGTTTGCAGCTCTGAGACTGTTGGAAAGTTCTGTCAGGAAACTCCTTCTCCTCCATTTTTCTTTCCCTGTTCTTCCACTCAAGATGGAGGAAGCTACCAGGGATGCTTGGCAGGTTAGGGGAAGGCTGTGTTTCCCTTTCTGGGATGGAGGGGGCAGAGACCAGAGTCCTGGGATTCTGTTCATCACCCTGGCTCTCCGAGGGACTCTTCTTCCCCTTTAAGGCCTCCCACCAGTGGGACAGGGACAGGCGCTGGAGGACCTTCAGTGTGGGGCATCTGTGAGAGGCTTTGCTTGCATTTGACTGTTAGGGGTCTAAGTAGAGCCCTAGAAGGCTTATCTGTGTTACTCTGAATTGAAGGGAGACATTATATGATTTTATTTAAGGGGGGGTAGAAATAAATGCTAATTAAAACAAAGAGACAGAGGGGTTGGGGATTTAGCTCAGTGGTAGAGCGCTTGCCTAGCAAGCGCAAGGCCCTGGGTTTGGTCCCCAGCTCCAAAAAAAAAAAAAGACAGAGGAGGTGGGTAGAGAGGCCTGTGTTTGGAGTGATAACCTTTTGAACTTAGGAAGAGGACCCTCATATGGTCCTCATTTTTGGAAAGAGTGTGAATGGCTTTCTTTTGGAGGGAGTGAAGAACAGACTCTCCTCTCTCCCTCCCTCCCACCCTCAGTCTCCCTTCACCCTCTCTCAAGCCATTGGTCAGCTACAACAGTCTGCTAATAGGTGAAGGCTGTCAGGCCCAGAGTCCTCCCTGCATTCGTCCTCTGGGTGCCTGGGTGTAGATAAGGGTTTTCCGTCTCAAGCTGTAGACGAAAGCTCTGAGGCTACTCCCTCAGGCGTTCAGAGTCTAAGGTCCATGCTCTGAACCACTCTGGTCATGGTGCCGAAGGGTGATCGTTGCATAGGGTAGCCCATTAGCTGTGGCCATAAGTACACAGCTGTGAGCTACGGAACGTTGTGTGAGAACCAAGTGTAAGGCGGGGGCTGCCAGATCTCAGTGGAAAGTCCCCACAAGATGTCCCAAAGGGCTGGGGCAGTGGGGCTTGGTGGCTCATGTCTATAATCACAGTGCTCAAGAGGCTGAGGCAGGAGGATTACTGGAATTTGAAGCAGGCCTGTGCTATATAATGAGTTCTGGCAGGTCACCCTGAGCCGGTAAGAAGCTGTCTCAAAAACAAACAAACAAACAAAAAAAAAGAAAGAAAGAAAAGGAAAAATAGGTTAAAAGGCCAGGAGTTAGGAAAATGAAATGAACCCATACATTCAGCTGAAATCTAGTAAGAAATATTTTTTAAAAAAATCACATCAGTTTTGAACTGTGAGAGATTAATTTCTTTTTCCTGTGTTACTAAAATGCTGACTCCCCCCCCCCTTTCGCCTTCTATATAAACGTGGCTTCCAGCCATCTCAGGCATAACCCTTCCCTACCGTCTCTTGTGTGCTCGAAAGACTGATTCTGTTCTGCCTTTCCTCCTGACTTCTGAAACTTAAACAGAAGTTCTAGATGGTCCCTGGGGTCTTGGGTGTACCAGGCACGTGCTCTGAGCGGTACCCCACTCCCTGGACTATCGACCGCTGAGCAATTCTCAGGCAGAGTCGGTCCCCTTGGTGCCTACCATTTGCTGAGATCCTGTTCCCTCAGGTGTGACATCGTACTCCAGGCTAAGGCCCTGGTGTCATGCAGAGATCGAGAGAGTGCCGTAATACTTCTCCTGAGAACAGGCTTTGGAATCAGTTCTGTCTACACTGATTTCCCTGGGATTCACATCCTGGCTTTGGGGTGGGGCTGGAGACAAAGGCTTTTCCTCCTACCACACAGCTAAGATTGGGAGTTGGTAGGCTTGCTAAAAAAAAAATGCCAGCCAGTAGTCACTAAGGCGCTTCATGTCTGAATAAAGGCTGCGTTTTGATTTGGAACAGAAAACTGTACATTGTTTTTCTATTCTTGACCTAAAAGGCCTTTAATTCATCACCATTACCATCCTTATTACGTATTTTCATTCTCCACTGTCATTACTCATGTGCATATGTGTGGTACAGGTGCCACACACGTTGGTGGAGGTCAGAGAATGAGTTTATGGGTCCCGTGGGTGGGGCTCAGGTTGCCAGGCTCACAGGGTATCTTTGTCCTTTAGCTCCTCGAAGGCCTTTTCGTTGGGTAGGCCACACGAACCAGAGTGTGTGAAATCTCTCCCCAGCTTGCTTCACTCCTTCCTTCACGGTTCCTGTAGCCAGGGTTGGCCTTGAACTCTGATTGTCCTGTCTCTGTCTCCTGAGTGTCACCGCCGCCACACCTAACCGGACATCTTTCTTAGTTCTTTCCATTAAAAAGAAGAGTCAGGTTTGTGGACCGATCGTGGTTAAAATACTTTTTCTAGTGTCTCCCCCCCCACCCCAACTTGTATGGAGTTGCTCCAAAGCGCTCAACCTAATTTTCATGGTAATTATAGCTCCCCGTGTCATCAGCTCGAGTTCTTTAAAATTAAATCGCGTAATTAGAGTGACAGATATAACAGCTACGGGAAGGTTTGGGAGAAACACAGCTGTCTCTCGGTGACACTTGGTTCACTGCAGAAGCAGCTGGCCTCACCGAGCTGGAGTGTTCTATATTCTCAGTGATGGGTGGCAGGCGGGCAGGAGGGCACCCGTGCACCTCCTGGGTAGGGAGGAGAATCCTTATGTGTGAGTGTAGTGACTTTACAGGTTGGGACTGGTTATCAGATCTACAGTCTGAACCACGTCCTCTCCTAACTCATCCCCAGAGAAGCCTTGTGTCTCCCATTTCTGTGAACTGATGGGTTTAGGGCTTTGTCCTGGCTGCCCAGACTTGCTGAGGTAGGCTACGCTCCAAACTCGGCCAGACTATCAACGTTCAGAATCTTTTAAGCATTCCCCGAACATTAAACCTGTCTTCTCCTTGGCCAGCCTCACAGTGAGCGAGCAGGATCGTCTTGCCCGTTTTCATGTAGGAACAAGCTGACCTGTCCCTGAAACCTCCTCAAATCTTAGAAAAAGCCTGGCTGGGCGATGCTAGTCTGGAGGCTGTCTAAACCAGAGTTTAACTTCTGCTTTAGTGCCACCAAGTGGTGAGTTTGGAAGTGACACTCTCTGAGAAGATGGCCGTCACAGAGAAGAGGATAGAATCCTATGATAGGAGATTTTGGGGGCAGTGACTGCACTCTGCCTGATACTCAGTGATGGGTGCACGGTCCTAAGCAGTTACGCAGACATATAGGATGCCAAGAGTGAGCCCAAGTGTCGGCACGGACTCTGGGTGACAGAGACAGTCAGTGTGTGTTCCCTGCTCCGGCTGGGGAGGGGCGGAGCCTGGGGCGTGGTCTGCGGGGAATATATGCGCAAACTTTTTACAGCTCTATATTTGTTAAGAATGAACACTCTTCTACTTTACGTAATTTCCCTTCTAGACTGCTGTTGTGGGGAGGAGTAAGATATGGGAGGAGACCCGTCCTAGCTTCGTTTCTGTGGCTGTGATAAAATATCCTGGCAGAAAGTGGAGAATGCATTTATTTTAGCTCACCGTTCCCGGCTACAGTCCATCCCAGTGGGGGGCAGTGATGGCGACGGGAACTGAAATTGTCTCTCGTCTACAGTCAATGTGTGCGTGCTTACCACCCAGCACGCGTTCTCTACTCTTACAGAATCCAGGACTCGAACTCAGGGGTTGGGGCAGCACGCTTTCCGGCTGGGTCTTCTCCCATCGGTTAGCACATCTACAGGGCCGATCTGCTCCGCACACTCGATTAGAGCACGCATGTATGTAGTAGTAGAATAAATCATACGTGTGTGAAGTGAGCAGTTTACTGTCTCCTCTGTAGGGACTATTGTTTTGAAAGCAAAGAGTGCTGGCTGGGTGGCAGGGGACACCGTGGTGGTAGCGGCATGCGCGCTGTGTGCTGTTTGTAGCTAAGTGGAGGGAGCGATGTGGGCGCGTGTGCACGGCATGTTTCCCAGCTCTGTTGGGAGATGGCAAAACGTGAGTGTGGTGTGCACGCTCGTATGCGTTGTTCACTTGCTGGTACCATCCAGCCAAGACTGACTTCCCTGCTTTACCGGTGACCCTGGGCTGGGAACACTCGCACTGCTGGTCAGTGCTGATGACAGACTGACCTATTCTTTCTCACTGGACACTCTTTTTGGAACTGTGCTCTGAGCAGCTGAGAATCCTTTCTTCCCCAGGGACATGTAGTGACTGGCAAGGTCAGAGCTGTGAGCCTGCGGGTGCAGCCTCGCTGTTCCGGACAGTTGCTCAGTCACTGACTAACATCTGGGCACCATCTCAACGCCATGGATGGCTTCTTTCCCTTCCGGGAGGCTGCCTCTTTATCCTATGATAACTTTCAGAGAAAAACTTGGGTTTTGGAGATCCTGACCCTAAATTTAGGTTAAAGTGAATGAATGTGTAAGATTCTTAATCTCATTGACCTAGATACCCAGAAAGAAAACAGAACTTGGCAGAAGATACAAACCGGTCTAGGGTTCTTATCAAGAACACACCCACCTGTACCTCTGATGTCTGCACAGACCTCTCTGCCTGCTCCAACCTGACAGCATGTTCTGCAGGTCCTCACTGACGGCAGGGTCAGCTGTCTTCTTGATGGTAGAGCCCCTGTGCCCTGCACTAAGCTGCGGCTGCAGAGAGAGTGCAGCCGAAGGGACTTGGACACATTTGCAGAGGTCATGGATCGGTAGCCTGTGCTTACTTAGATTCTGATTTCTTTTTATTTCGGTCAATGTGATATTTTTAAAGAAGTGGGCTTAATGGCTTAAACTGAAAAAAAAAATCAGGAAATGCATACAAACCTCTGAGTATCCAGTTCTTTGCCAGAGAGTGGATCTGGCTAAGCAGGGCCTTTGTTCCCACAGGGTATATGCTATTGGAGAGGTGTAGATGGGACACGCAGCTTCCAATTACCTGCCCTCCCCTCTCCCTAGGTTAGGTTGCTAAGGATTAATGCCTTGGAAAACCACATTTGGTGCGTTGCAAAAGAAAAACCAAAACAAAGTAGGCAAAGCCTGCCCCAGGATAGCAGTGGCCTCTCTTGGACGGTCCCTGGAGACCCTGGGAGGACCTTCTTTGGAAGTGCCCCAGCTTGTTTTTCTTTGTCTCCGTTGAAACCATTCTTCCAGTTCCTGGTTGCTATGGGGCTGCTGTGTTGTTAAGTAAAGAGCAAAGAGTTTGGGATCATGTGATGTGAGTTTAGCAATCTCCCTGCCTCAGCCTTTCAAGTGCTGGGATTAGTCATGAGCCACTGTGCCTGGCGAGACACGGTTTTGAGTTCCAGCGGCACTGACTTTAATTTCCTTATTTGTAAAATGGGGTTGATAGCAGGAATTTGGTCTGCAGAGCCTCCGCCTCGGACCCTGCAGCCGCCGCGATGTTGGTGCCCAAGAAGAACCGGATTGCTATTTATGAACTCCTTTTTAAGGAAGGGGTGATGGTTGCCAAAAAAGGTCCACATGCCCAAACACCCCGAGCTGGCAGACAACGTGCCCAACCTTCATGTCATGAAGGTCATTTAGTCTCTCAAGACTCAAGGCTACGTGAAGGAGCAGTTTGCTTGGAGACATTTCTACTGGTACCTCACGAATGAGGGCCTCCAGTATCTCCGAGATTACCTGCACCTACCTCCGGAGATCGTGCCCGCCACCCTGCGCCACAGCCGTCCCTGGACCGGCAGGCCTCGGCACAAAGGTCCAGAGGGTGAGCGGCCTGCAAGATTCACAAGAGGGGAGGCAGACAGAGACACCTACAGAAGGAGCGCTGTGCCCCCTGGAGCTGACAAGAAAGGAACTCCAGTTTAGAGGGGGCTTCAGTAGTGGACGTGGTCAGCCACCTCAGTGAAGTTGGAGATTATGCTGTGTTGAATAAACTTTAAAGAAAAACGAAAAAAAAAAAAAAAGAATTTGGTCTCCAAAGCATCAAGTTACAGTACCTCTCTTCCAGCAAGCTTCTCTCTCCCCCATCTTTAGGACAGAGATGAGATCCCCATAGATCTCCTGACTGCTCTCTGGGCCACTCACACCCCTTAGCTCCGAGAATGAAACCGACTTCCAGTGTTCCTTTTGTAAAGCTTCCGGGCTCTCCCACCCGGATGCTTTCTTCTTGTCGCTCCAACTGCCCACAGACATACGGGGATAAGGGAAGCCAGGTGTGCTTGTGTTTTCGGTAACTCTGTAAGGAGGCACAACATCCCTTTTCAAATCTGCCACAGTTGCGTAGTTTCCTAGGGGAAACTGCCTTGCTCGCACAGTTTCTGTCGGGATCCTTTCTGAGCTCATGCCTTTCCTACTCACGTGCTTTTACAGAAATAGGACCAAGGTCGAAAGCCGGAAAGACATCAACGGAAAAAATTGGTACTTCAAGAGGGACTCTTCGCCTGAGATCGAAAGGCCCCGCTACGGTAGAAGATCTGGTATGTTAGTTCATCCCTTCCCATTCTGTCCCGGAGTGTACAGGTCTGCACGTTTATTAGAGCAGGGGATAAAGCTAACGTAATCATAGCGGGTAAAATGCGCTCGGGCGCAAAACGCATGCTTTGAATGTATTTCCTTCTGCTGCAACACGGAAACCACCGAGGAAGTAAGGGAAACACACCAGAGCTTGGGAAGGGAGGCTGTGGTCAGTGGGAATCCCCGCTTCTGCAGATCACTTATTTAGACTTGTCCGTGGACAGTTGGATTTATCTTAAAAGAACGCAACCCAGGCAGAGTCAGGAGCAATGCACTTGCGGAGACTCTTATAACGAAAGATTACATTTGTGACATTCAACCTCCTAAGATAAGTATTTCCTAGTCGTCTCTGCCCCTTCTTTTTCACACTCTACATTCCTCCTGCCAGCACAACCTTGTCGGTCCCGCTCTGTGACTCCCCGGATGCGCTGAGCCCTCAAGCACCCTTGTCCTACCCTAGAGGCTGCAGTTATTCCCTTTTCCTTCTGTGCTGGGCAGAGGCAGCCGGGATTATCCTTTTAAGATGCAAGTGGGGCAGGAGTGGGGTGGGGGACCCAGGTTGGGGTTTCCTGTGTTCCCGAGAATAACAGTTAAGACTCATTCACCTCCCATTTCTACTCAGATCTCATCTACCACCACTTTCCTGGTCTCCCTCGCCCTCTCAGGCAGGCTCCTCCCTCACCCAGACAGGCTCCTCCCTCACTCAGGCAGGCTCCTCTCTCACCTAGGCAGGCTCCTCCCTCCCTCAGGCAGGCTCCTCCCTCGCCCAGACAGGCTCCTCCCTCACCCAGACAGGCTCCTCCCTCAGGCAGGCTCCTCTCTCACCTAGGCAGGCCCTCTCTCACCCAGGCAGGCTCCTCCCTCAGGCAGGCCCCTCCCTCTCCCAGACTGCCTCCTCCCTCCCCCAGGCAGGTTCCTCCCTCGCCCAGACAGGCTCCTCACTCACTCAGGCAGGCTCCTCCCTTTCCCAGACAGGCTCCTCCCTCACTCAGGCAGGTTCCTCCCTCGCCCAGACAGGCTCCTCCCTCGCTCAGGCAGGCTCCTCCCTCGCCCAGACAGGCTCCTCCCTCGCCCACACAGGCTCCTCCCTCGCTCAGGCAGGCTCCTCCCTGACCCCACCCCCACCCCCACGCCTGCTTTCCGTGTTTCCTTTGCTTAGGGTTTTAGGGCTGCTATTACCGCTGCTGGTACCTTCGTTGCGCTCTCACTTCCTTCATGTTTTTGCCCATATGTCATCTTCTCTGAATATCTGGCACAAGCGACAATTCTCTCCCTTTCCCACTTTTTAACCTTAATTTTTTTTTTTTTTTTTTTACAAAGCATCAAATACTGCTGGATTTATATCGTTATTTTATTTAACCTCATCCATTTTTAGTTCACAGTCTTGGTCAGCTAGAACAGAATCTCATGTGTCATAGGAACTCAAGTGTTTTCAGCATTAATGAATTAATTACGGATTTATTTTAGGTTGAGAAAAGCAAGGGCTTCACATATTGATTGACTGTGTCAACGCAGAGGTCAGTGTCAGAGTGGGAAATGCCAGAAGGTGAAGGAAGAGAGCAGCGGGGTGGGGGGGGTGGGGATGGGGTGGGGGTGGGGGGTGCGGTGCAGCCTGCAGAGATCCCAGTGGGCAGAGCAGAGGCCGGTCTACCCACTGCAGTGCAGATGAAGTAGGAGGGAAGGCACGGGACACTTGCAGCTCCTAGGAGCAGGGCCAAGGCCCTGGGCCCTCACAGTCTGTACGTGTGAATGCTGCCCTCTGACCCCCAGGCACTGGGCCTTTTTAGTCTGTGTATCTGCTGCCCTCAGAGTCCCAGGTTTGCGGAACAGAGGGTGAGTCAGATAACTAGTTAGTGCTGTTTTCAGAGTGGTCCCCAGGTCTTATTGGATGACAAGGGTCTAGGGTCAGTGAAGGGCTGGGTTGATAGAGCCTATACTTAAAGAACCAGTAGGTCAATGCTGTCTTTGGGACTTCGTAAGTGGGTCACTCAGCATGCTGTGTGCTTGAGGAACCTAGAGGAGGATGGCGAGTTAGGGATTCAGTTCGCCATGCTGGGGAAAGCTCGGTGGTGGCAGGAGCTTGAGCTGCAGCTCAGGAAGCAGAGAGAGATGAAGAGCGCTGGTACTCAGCTCACTTCTCTTGGTTCTGGGACCCCAGTTCATTTGACAGTGCTGCCACGGTTACAGTGGGTCTTCCTGTGTCGGTTAACCTGATCTAGGACATCCCTGGTAGAGATTCTCAGAGACGTGAGTCTACATTTCATCAGGTTGACAGTTAAAAGCCAGTGCGGAGGCGAACGCCGCTGCGAGAGACGCAGTGGAGCCGAAGGGTTTGAAAGTGAGCGGTGCTGCGTTCTGTGTGGAACAGCAGGGCGGGAGCGTCTGGCCGAGTCTTTACATTTTCCTTTGCTCATTACACTGCCTGGTGTACTGCTGAAGACTGCCACTGTTCCTTGAATCACACTGCAGGAGCCTCAGAGGAAGGCAGGGGTCCGTGAGAGAATGCAGTCAGTGGGCGGAGCTTGCGGCGAGCACTAGGAGGATGCTCTGTGAGAGAATGTAGTCAGTGGGCGGAGCTTGTGGCGAGCACTAGGAGGATGCTCTGTGAGAGAATGCAGTCAGTGGGCGGAGCTTGCGGCGAGCACTAGGAGGATGCTCTGTGAGAGAATGTAGTCAGTGGGCGGAGCTTGTGGCGAGCACTAGGAGGATGCCTTCTCGGCTTTCTGTGGGAGGCCGTGAGGCAAAATGAACAGCTTTGATGTAGTGTGCAGAAGAAGCAAGGTGTGCTGGGCACCTTCATGTCCCGTGGGATGAACGTCATCTCCCAATAGCTAACACAATTAATGGGTATCTGTGAAGTACCCTGTTATACAGAGCGCTTGTAGGCTTCAATGAGAGGAGGGTAGACTGGGATCTATTTGGGGAGGTAAGAGAAAGTTATTCAAATATAGACATTAACAAATCCATAGATTTGCATAGCCTGTTTAATTAAGTAGGTCAATTAAAATCAGCTCATAATGAAAAGAAGCTAGTTTGATGCTAATATTAGATTGGTACAAATGGTCTGCAATGGAGTTTCTGAAGGATTTGAAGAACTTACAGGATTTGGAACAATCTCCCTTCTGACCTGGCACAAATGCAGGACCATGATGCTCCACTCCCAGGCCTCATTCTTTATGCATGGCGTTTGCTGAGCCTGGGAGTCTGGGCACCGGTGATACAAGAATGAGTGACGGCCTTTTCCTCCCTGAAGGGACAACGAAAGCCATTAACAGAAACCATTAGGAACCAGGGGGCAGGCTGAAGAACAGTTCAGGACACACAGTGCCACAACAAAGAGACTGTCGGGGACAAGAAAAGACAAGAAAGCAGCAATCAGTCCCTCGGGAAAGTGGCAGAGTCAGCAAGGGGGGATGCGTTCTGAAACAGCCATGGGCTTGGGGAAGGCGCACGCTGCCTGGGAGATTGGCTTTAGTCCCCACAAAGCAGTACCCCCATGTTAACACTTCCCACACATGGGCACGCACATACACTTCAAATACCTCACCCACATACATAACTATGTGCACACACTTGCACTCACACATGCACATAGAAACACACACACACATGCTTATACACACACTCACCCTGCATAGTACTCACACTAACGTATGTACTCACACATCAACTCATGTACTCTATGCATACTCTCACATGTTCACATACAAATATATGCATAGTACTCATAGTAGTACTCACACATTCCACACAGCTATCCACACACAGGTATACTCACATACAGTTACACTCAAATACACCTTCACACAATGACACCATACTTGCTTATAAACATACACCCATACACAGACACACAGTCCATTTACTTGACACACATAAACACTCCACACACATGTATACACACAGAAATACTGATGTACACTTAACTGCAGACATACTCATACTTCACATAAACTTTACCATTCATCTACATGTATACACCACACACACACATTTGCATATACTAATGCTCATACATTCACACAATTATATTGACACACACAGAATGACATGCATACTCATATACACACATGCATACTCCATGCCTCCACATACATACTCATATACTCATGTATACAACACAGATAGTTTGAGCACACACTGTCATACACATACACTAATGCACACACACATTCTCACATACATGTACACATATAAACACACAAATGCACATTCATACACATATTCACATGCACTTTATATAAAGCATTCTACATATTCATGTACACACATGAATTCCACACACATTCTCACATACATGTACACATATAAACACACAAATGCACATTCATACACATATTCACATGCACTTTATATAGAACATTCTACATATTCATGTACACACATGAATTCCACACACATTCTCACATACATGTACACATATAAGCACACAAATGCACATTCATACACATATTCACATGCACTTTATATAAAACATTCTACATACTCATGTACACACATGAATTCACACATGCACATAGACTCATACACATGCGTACACCCACATTCCTCTCTACATGCACATTTCACACACACACCATCTCATGCAATTCACAAATATTACACACATGTACCCCAAAATCTCACTCATTCACATACACACACTTGTACAAATACACTGACCCTCACTCCTTAGACATGCGCATAGTCACACATATGCACTGGCACTTCCTCATGGATGCGCTCACACACACTGACTATCCCAGAAGGGGAGGTAGAGACTGGAGGCTCCCTTGTGCTCGCTGAATCAGTTCTAGGTTCAGAGAGAAACCCTGACTCAAAATATAAGGGAGAGCAATTGAGGAGAGCCTCATGTCAGCCTCTGACCTCCACACAGATCTGCTGCACACGTCCAGATACAAGAAACACACACAGACACACTGACACACACACACAGACATACAGATACACAGACACACTCACACACTGATACACACACAGACATACAGGTACACACAGACAGATACACACACAGACATACAGATACACAGACACACTCACACACTGATACACAGACACACAGATACACAGACATACTGACACACAGACTCACTGACATACACACCAACACACAGACACAGATACAAACAGATACAGACACACAGACATATGATGAGGAGTAAGAGGAGGAGGAGGATGAAAAGGAGGGGAAAGGGAGGAGAGAGAGAGAGAGAGAGAGAGAGAGAGAGAGAGAGAGAGAGAGAGAGAAAGAGAAACATTGAGGATTCCTAACTTTTAGTGGCACAGGTCCCCTAAGTTCGAGTTGCCCGCTTGTATTCTCCAGACCCATGGACTTCTCACAGTGACTGTAACACGCTCTTCTGTCAGACTTCACACATTCTCACGGGCTTTCCATGTATGTTGCCTTCTACTCGGGGTGTCTCTCTCCTGTGTGTCTAGCACCTCTCCCTCCTTGGAAACCGAGTTATTAAATCACGTTCTTCCAAAGACTTCCAGCTTGTTATGCCCTTTAAAACGGTTGTCTATTCACTTATTACACCTTGTCCTATGGAGGTAGTTCAGGTCTGAGGAACTGTGTCCTTTTCTTTCTTTGTCTTTGAAAGAGAAAATCCATACTATTAATGCTGACTATAGCTAAGTGTTTATGGCATCCATTTATAGTTAGCTATAAGGTTATGTTATATTCCAGATATGTCCACTAAAATTAGCTAATGGGCCAGCCATTTCCTGCTGTGTGTGCTCAGAGCATCAAGAGATGATATTATGTGAGTGTGATATCCTGTCTTTCTCTTTGCACAGCCCTCTGAAGCCAAAGCAAAGGCTATCGAGAAGGTTGACGACCTCCTTGAACTGTACATGGGGATTCGAGATATCGACTTAGGTGAGACTGTTGTTGTTAACCTCCGTGCTCTTTAAAATGACACCCACGTGTACTTTCAAGATAAAAAGGATTTGTGGGGTCGGGAAGAACATAGAAACAGTAAAGAGTAAGGATTTACCCTGCTACTTGCTGTGAGGGGTTGCTGCTCAGTCCACTTTTAAACTTTTATCTAGACTGGGTGTGGTGGCCTTTAATTCAGCACTTGACAGGCAGAGACGGGTGGTTCTCTGAGTTCAAGGCCAGCCAGTTCTACCCTATGTGCTCTGGGACAGCCAGAGCTACATAATAGAGAGATCCTATTTCAAAAAAAACATATATGTTGGGCTGGAGAGGTGGCTCAGTGGTTAAGAGCACTGACTGCTCTTCCTGAAGGTCCTGAGTTCAAATCCCAGCAACTGCATGGTGGCTCACAACCATCTGTAATGGGATTCGATGCCCTCTTTTGGTGTGTCTGAAGACAGCTACAATGTACTTATATATAATAGATAAATCTTAAAAAACAACCAGATGTGTATAACATGTATGACACTGTGAATAATAACAATACCGCCTTTACCACGTTCTGTGCATTAAAATACACATGAAGATATATTGATAAGTGGTGCATATGAAAAATTTTTTTCATTGGATGCCCCACCTTTATATTGAATCTTGGTTACGTTATTTACTGTGAAATTAAAGTTGTACTTCATTTAATAGGATTTCTGAAATAGGGGGGAAAGACTCAGAATTCACGAATAAGTTGCATGGTGCTGGGATTTCTGGGTGTTTCCTAGGTAATTTTTTATGTTACTATTTAATGTGACACAAGGTCTTGATTTTGCCAACTTAAATTTGTGTTTGCAATCCTGCCAGTAGCAAATACTGCAAAACCAAACCAAACCAAGCAAAACAATCACAACAATAACAACCCTATTCCGACAAAACAATAAAAAAAAAAACCCAAAAAATCCCAAAACAAAAACCTAATTCCAACTGTATTTAAGGTGGAAAAAAAAGTAAGAGAAATTATGGTTTTTATAACTAACACATCCAGAGATGGATCTTGTCTTCAAAAATGGCCAGCTCTGGGCTGGAGAGCTGGCTCAGAAGTTAAGGTCACTTTTACTCTTCCCGTAGATGATGTGGGTTCAGCTTCCAGCGCTCATGTGGCAGCTCATGACCATGTGTAGCTACTGTTCCGCGGTCTCTGGCGCCCTCTTCTGGCCTCCATGGGCACTGCACACACATGGTGCACACACCTATGTACAGAGAACACACATAAAGGAATAGAGCACTAGATGGGTAACTCCAGAGATGGTACGGATGATATGGTTGGTGCATATCCGTGTGATGAGAAGAGTTGGGGGAACAAAGGTCAAGCTCTGTTATGAGGAAAGAGAGGATGGGAAAAGCCACCAAGGGAGAGATGGGAGAGCTGAACAGAATGACTCAGAAAGGAGACTCAGCACAAAAAGAGGCCACAGAGAGAGGTTCAGGCTGTGTCGGTCCCTGCTAGTGGGATGGAGGAAGCGGAAGCCTCATGTCAAAGGTAAGTCAAGAAGTACAGGAAACGTCTCCTCCTCATGCAAACCTAGATAGAACTGGGGTTTTGATGAGACAGTGATTCCTCAGCCATGATATGTCAACACTTGAACAGGAGGTCCATTGTGTTACTCCCCATGTCTCACAGGACTGTGGCCGGGTGTCCTTGCACTAAGAGGTGGCTGCTCAAAATTGAGCCCCTCTGCTTAATTCCTGTTTGTAGCATGTAGTTTCTACTACATGCAGACTGCACTACCAGCCCCTGCCCAGGAGCCACCCTGGATCCGAGGAGGAAACACACACACACATACACACATGCACACACTTACTTATTTTTAATATGCCTTTTGCTCTTCTAAGCCTTCATCAGCTAGCATGCCTTTCTCTTCACTCCCAGCTCAACACCTCTAAGTCTTCCCTCAGTTTAGACAGCTTCTAATCTCCCTCCTGCTCCCCAGACACAGTTGGGGAAGCAGCCGATGGCCTCTCCACTAGAGATCTCACGCGGCTGGTGGCTCTTTCTTCCTCCAAAGCATTGGAAATCTCTTTCCTCTTCTTGCATCTGCTAGCCTGCCTGTAGGGGAAACTGGAAGTCCCACCTCTTCCAGCCAGCCATCTTTATTGATGGTCAAGAACCAATGGGGGAACAGGACCTACAGCATTCATTCCCGATCAGAGCATCAGAACCACCCCCTACAGCTGCCCTGGAGACAGACACCGGTTAGGGCCATAGACCTATCTTGCAGTTGTAGTGGGTGGATGGTCTTCCCACCCTTTCCTTCAGAATGGAGTTCTCTAGCGGTCTCAGCGGGTACCTACCTGTTCTTGGTTCTAAGGGGCTGGCTGCAGCAGGATGCGGCCCGATTTCTCCCAGGCTGCTGCATCTATTCGTGAGCAGAGGCTCTAATTTCCAGGGAGCCAGAAGTCAACTTACTACAACTCATGCATGACATATAGCCAGAGGAGGTAGTCGGACATACAGACTGGGAGGTTGACAGTGGAGTATACAGGAGACGTGGTTTCGCCCTCAGTGCCTGGGCACTGGCCTTATTATCCTAGAATGAATTTGTAGTCTCTGTTGTCCTGAACCCGATGCCAGGACGTCGATCAACCCTGAGCCACCTGTGGCTGCCACAGGGACTGAAAACCCAGTGGTTGCACCGAGGCACTTGGCACCTGCTGCCTCCCCCCCCCCCCAGGGCGTTTGAGGCTTAGAGGGGTTTTAAAGGTTCAGAGTCAGGTTGGTCTGCACAGATCTCACAGTTGCGTTTACTTCTCTCACACCTAACGCATTGAGAGACACTCCCTCAGTTGGAACATTAGTCACTCCGTGGGGTATGAACTGAGAGGTTTGGGGAGCACAGCAGACCCAGCTTCCCCCCAACCCCCAGAATACAGAGCTGAATGTAGTTAACAGAAGCCCTTCCTATGCAAAGAAGCCGCAGAAGGGAAGGCAGCTGGGGGACGGCTGACATGTGACCCACATTGGCACAGTGGCATCAACTCTAAGAGTCTATGCCACCCGCTGCCCCTGGCCCCACAGACACCTGACTCACCCCGGGCTTAAATGACCCAAGAGAAGCCAGTGTAGCACACCACCTGTTTTGCTAGCCCTTGTTTTCAGTTTTCTTTTTATTATGCTTCCGGTTTATTGTTACTTTATTTCCAAAGCTCTTATGTTTATATTATTTCTGTGATTTTGCTTATGTGTTTTTTCATGATTGGGTGACCTTGTTTTCTTTTACTAAAGTTTTCTTTCAGTTTTCTCCTTAACACTCTCATTTATTCTTTGTTTCCATAACCTCGTACCTCTTCTGGCTCCCCCTCTCCTCCCCACTTTATTTTCTCCTTCCTACCTCTGTACTCACCTTAAATAATGCTGACCTCCCCTCACGGCCGTCTCTGTCCCTGTCAGTTTATGGTAGGTGGTGATGCAGTACGAGGTTTCAATCTAAGTGTACCGCTGCGTCTTGTTGGGCGCCCTATTGTTGATGTTTTAGTAACTCGTTTTCTCCTCTCTGAGAGGTGCTGGCGACTGAACCTTAAGAGCACCCGCTGCTCACTAACCCATACCATCAACTAATGCACACCTCACAACTCAGAAACGCAAGAAACACAAAAAGGGAGGCGGTGTGACTCCTAAGTCAAAACACCACAAATCTTCAACAAGTTCAAAGATACTAACTGAACCGGGTAAAATGTCAGATAAAGGATCTAAGAGCATGCTTATAAGATGGCCAGGGAAAACAGGCAAGACACATAAAAGCACATAAATGAAGTAAGAAAAATCACCCTTGAGTGTTGAAAAGAAAGCCATTAAAGTAATAGAAATTGAAGTTTTGAAGAAAGGAAGAAGGAAATGTGCCAGGTGGGGGCATCGGGAGCAAGGTTGGGGGTGGGGGTATTTATTTGACTTACACTTAAACATCACTGCTCATTGTAAAGGAGGTCAGGACAGGAACTCACACAGGGCAGGAAGCTGGAGTCAGGAGCGGATGCAGAGGCCATGGAGGGGTGCTGCTCACTGGCTTGCTTCCCCTGGCTTGCTCGGCCTGCTTTCTTATAGAACCCAGGACCACCAGTCCAGGGATGGCCCCGTCCACCATGCGCTGGGCCCTCCGCCATCAATCGCTAATTAAGAAAATGCGTTACAGCTGGGTCTCATGGCGGCATCAGTTTCTCTCCTTTCAGGTAAAGGTAGCTTGTGTGAAATTGACATAAAACCAGTCAGTACAGCATAATCTAGTCATCCTGTGGTGTAAACACAGAAACACAGAGAAACATATTGCATTGCTTAAAAATGGTGCACGATTTTAATGCCAGCACTCAGGAGGCAGAGGCAGATGGATCTCTGTGAGTTCCAGGACAGCCAGGGCTACATAGTGAGACCCTGCCTCAAAGCCCAACCAACCAAACAAAAGGAAATGTTTGGAATGAAAAATTCAGTAAAACCAAACCAAACCAAACCAAACCAAACCAAACCATGGTGACAGCATCACCAATAAACTAAATCAAACAAAAGCAAGAATATCAAGTTCAGAAGACAAAGTCGATGCATCCCACACTTAGACACCGGGGAAGATGACAGGTAAGCAGAAAAGGCCATACACTTTCAAGATCAGCAAAGCCGAAAACCCAGGGGGCAGACAAATGAGCTGAGATAAAAACTAAAGGTGTAGAAAATCTAGTCAGACGGGGTTGGGGATTTAGCTCAGGGGCAGAGCGCTTGCCTAGCAAGCGCAAGGCCCTGGGTTCGGTCCCCAGCTCCGAAAAAAAAGAAAAAAAAAAAAAAAAGAAAATCTAGTCAGTGTTCAAGGAAACTCCCCAAACCTAGGGAAAGAAATGAGTAACCAGACTCAGAACCCCAAGTTGGTCTGATCAGAGGAGAGAAGGCTAGAGTTAAAAGCAAGCCTGTGCGTGGTCAGGGTCATCTCATCTGTGGAATTCTATGTTTGGGGAAATTCTGGGATTGGGACAAATGACTCAGGCTTGTGACAATAATATAGACGTGAGGGGAAGAGGGTTTTAGAGCGGGTGGTGACTTCAAAAATGCAGACAGGTAGTGTTTGTTGGAAAATAATCTAATTCATCTGTCTTTAGTTGAGCTGGGATTTGGGGAGAACCACAGCTCTCAGTGTAAGACCTTCACCTTTAGAAAGTTCACAGTTCTATCAATCAGAGATAGTTACTTCTATTAAAATACACATATGGGGCTGGAGAGATGGTTCGTCCAGAGGGTGTGATTGCTTCCTAGTACCCAGAAATTTAGACCGTTAAACATTCTAAAAAAATTCATCAAAATCACCCAGTGGTCCCTTGTCAGTTTAATTAAATGTCTGTGAGTGACTCACGGCCACTGTAACTCCAGCCCCAGAGGGATCTGACACCCTCTTCTGGCAGCCATGGGTACTGCACTCACATTGCACTCCCCCCAACACACATATTTAAATAGGTAGAGATACATAAATCTGGTGCTTATGGAAGCCTGAAGAGGCCGTGGTGGCTCATGGAACTGGAACTGCAGGCGGTTGGGAGTTGTCTCGTGGGCTCTGGGAACTGAACCTGAACGCTCCGAACTGCTGAGCCAACTCTCCGGCTTCCCCTAATGAAACGATTACTTTACTTATGTGTATGAGTGTTTTGCCTGTATGTATATGTGTATGTATGTGTATGTGTGTGTATGTGTATGTGTATGCGTATGTATATGTATGTGTATGCATATGTGTATATATGTGTGTATGTGCATGTATATGTATGTGTATGTATATGTGTATGTATATGTATGTGTGTGTATATGTATGTGTATGCATGTGCGTGTGTATGTGTACGTGTATGCATATGCATATGTATGTGTACGTGTATATGTATATGTATATGCATATGTATATGTATATGTATATGTATATGTATATACCACGTGAATATCTGGTGCCTATAGAGATCAGAAGAGGGAGTCAGATCCTCTGGAACTGGAGTTATGGATGATTGTAAGCCACCATGGAAAGCTGGGAACTGACCTGTGTCCTCTGCAAGATCGAGTCTTCTCTTTTCTTCTTCCTCTTCTTCCTCTCCTCCTCCCCTCCTCCCCATCTTCCTCCTCTTCCTTCTCCTTCTTATTCTTATCACAACCCATTTATTTTTAAAGATTTATTTATTTCATGTATGTGAGTACACTGTCACTGTCTTCAGACACACCAACAGAGGGCATCAGATCTCATTACAGACGGTTGTGAGCCACCATGTGGTTGCTGGGATTTGAACTCAGGACCTTTGGAAGAGCAGTCAGTGCTCTTAACCTCTGAGCCTTCTCTCCAGCCCGAGCAAGTGTTCTTAATAGATGAGCCATCTCTCAAGCCCTGCAAATCAAATCTTAGAAAATACAAATATATTCTGTTGGCTAATGGTACAAGTGACTATAGATGGATTTAAGACACAAGTCTTTCAAGATGAATTTTCTGGGTCAGTGAGATGGTTGGTCAGGTAAAGGCATTGCTCGCTGAGCCTGGTGCAAGCACCATGTACTGGAACGTGCACACTCGCATGTGCACGTGTGCACACACACAACGGAGAAATAAATGTAATGAAAAAGAACCTTAGAAAATGAATTTTCTCTTGCTCTCAGAAATTTAGACCATTAAACATTCTAAAATATTCATCAAAATCACCCAGCGGTCCCTTGTCAGTTTAATTAAATGTCTGTAGCAAATTCCTTTGATTGACACAAAGCCATTGTCATCATACATGATTGGTAATGAGATCAGCCACTTAGGGAGTCAAAGTGTAAGGAAAGTAATTATTCGAAGAATGTCAGCTGTTGTTAAATTAGAAATTTCTGTTGTTCGGATACAATTAGCATGAAATATACTTCAGAAATGTGAGACTAATGTAACAAATGAACCGGTTACTTCCCTGCATTCCCAACATCCGTGGCTTTCAGAAACTCTCTCTCTCTCTCTCTCTCTCTCTCTCTCTCTCTCTCTCTCTCTCTCTCTCTGTCTCTGTCTCTGTCTCTGTCTCTGTCTCTGGTCCCTCCTTCTTTGGTTTTTCCACAGGGTATCTCGGCATATCCCTGGCCGTCCTGGAACTTGCTCTGTTAGATCAGGCTGGCCCCAAACTCAGAGATCAACCTGCTTCTACCTCCCAAGTGCTGGGATTAAAGATGTGGGTCACACTCAGCTTCACGGGGGTCTTTGTAGGATGCATGTACTTCAGAGGTTGTATAAGCTGTGAAGTGTGGGTTTCAACCAGCCTAGCTAACACAGGATACCTTGAGATGCTACCCGTAAAGAAAAAATTCCAGCAGACATTGCGTCCCCTGGACTGATCTAACTCAAGGACACGTTGTCATAAGTTCCTTCTGGAAGCTTTAAGGCAACAGCTGACTGTCTGTGGCCCTACGGTGTTTTCTGATACCAACTTCGGGATTTGAAACTAATTCTGTCAGTTTCAGAATTTAAAATTTTATTCTATTAAAAAGGCTAGAAATATGTAGGAAGGCAATTCAAGTGGTAGTTCCTATTTTTTTTTTCTCTCAATTCCTTTTATAGCTGGTCGGAGAGGTATATACTAATGATGTTTCATGGCGAGGAACTCCTTCCTTTCTTTTCTTTCTTCCTTCTTTTTCTCTTTCTTTCTTTTCTTCCTCTCTTCTCTTCTCTCTCTCTCTCTCTCTCTCTCTCTCTCTCTCTCTCTCTCTCTTTCTTTAAGCAAGCTGTGACTGTTTATTAACTGATCAGTTTATAAAAACACCACGGGCAATACCTTAGTCCGTCTAATAAGCGTGCTTATCTGGTATTCCCTGTTGCTGGCATCTCCACCTTCTACAGATGGAGTTGTCTTTTTCTTCCTTCCACCTCGTGGGGAAGATAGTTTGAAGGGCCCAGCTTTCCTCGCCATCCTAGCCGTGCGAATCTCAGTCCGGTACATCTGCTTGTACTCCTTGTGAGAGTGCTTTGCCTTCTCATAGATGAGCTTCCTCCTTGCCTTTCGCAGTGTCTTCAGGGCGAACTTCTTCCTCAGGCGTTTCACCTTCAACTCTGCAAAACTCCTTCGCTTTTTCTTAAGGGTTTCTGGCGCAGCGGCAACCTTTTCTTGTCTGGTACAGCCTCCATGGTTCCAGCCGGAAAAGGAGAGCTTGGCTTCCTTTCATTGGTCAGTGAAACAATGCACACTGGGAAGGGCTCCTTTTAAGTTGAGATCAGTGGAATTCGGAGTAGATTTCTATTAAAAAGAGCCCTGTAGGGGCTGGAGAGATGGTTTATCGGTTAAGAGCACTGGTGTCGCACAACCTTCTGTAACATCCAGGGGACCTACCGCCCTCTTCTGGCCTCCACAGGCACTACATATACTTCAGATACATGGTGCACAGACATGCAGACACTGCATATACAGACAGGCATGCAGGCAAAAAACGCCCCCACACACAAAAACAACAGGTAAATAAAATATTTTAAAACATGTAGGGCTGTAGGGCTGAGGGTGAAGCTTAGAAGTAGAGCATCTACACATGCATACATATATAAACACACACGCACACACACACACACATATTATAAGAAATAGGATAATCTTTATACCTAAAACTTGTTTAAATATTTACAAACTTAGTTGAAACTGCATATTGGTCAAAGTTTTGTGGTGATGGGAACATAAAAAGGATTCTCAGAACAGCCACAAGAGGTCAGCACTTAGCTGTACTATGTATGGTATTAAAAAAAAAAAAATTCTTTTTGGTTGTTGGTGCTTATAAGGTGCCGAGCGAACAAGTAGGGTGGACTCCATGGGCGTCTACTCTAGGGAAAGTTTTTTGGAAATATGGACTGACGGATGCCGTTTCTGAGATACAGAGCACGGGGTTCAAGTAGCTTCTTATGGAAGGCACATCCCAGATACCGCCTTAATTTAAGAAAACTGTCCTAGAACTCAAAGCGCGGTGTGGCAAGCTGTGAACTGCTCCTTTGGTGAGGAAAGCGTAAGCTCCAGCTGCTAGCGACTGGGGGAGGGGAGGGACAGAGATTGTCAATCACTGTGGGAGATGAGCTGTGTGCACCCACGAGCTTTCCTGGTGAGGTTAGCCACGGGGTTTCCTACAGTGTGTTCTCACTCATCCGGGTGCAGAGAGAACTCAGTAAAGTGCTTCTCTTGGAAGCACGCGTTTTATCCACAGAGTCCGTGTGAAAATATAAGATGTGCTGACGTGCGCTTTCAAACTTAGTGTTGGAGTAGTAGAGGCAGGAGGATTCCTGGAGCAGGCTAGAGAGCAGTTTAGTCCTAACTCTCGAGCTCCAGGCCAGAGGCCTTCTCTCAAAATGAGGTGGGTGATGTTGCAGGGGCAAGATTTGAGGTTGCATTCTAGCATACACACACACACACACACACACACACACACACCACACACACACACACACACACACACACACACACACACACACACACACACACACACACACACACACACACCACCAGGACAGCCCCACCAGACATAAAAACAAAACCAAAAACCTCGAACAACTCTGAACGAATACTAGGGAATCCCAAGTAACAGGCTCTCAGGTTGGGGGACAGGACAGCAGTGACAACTGCATACTTTGTGCAGTGGATTGAAATCTACCGCTGCTCCTTGGTAAGTGAAAGTGTGTGTGTTATGGGTCTTCTGATGCTAATTCATGGCTCCTTAATTCTCAAACATTACCCTTGACAGCTACCACCATGTTTGAAGCTGGAAAAGACAAGAGCAACCCAGATGAGTTTGCTGTCGCACTCGACGAGACCCTGGGAGACTTTGCCTTTCCTGATGAGTTCATGTTCGACGTATGGGGAGCCATCAGTGATGTGAAACAAGGCAGATGATGGTGTGGCCGGTCTTCCCGCAGAGAGGCCCAGAGCGCTTCTGCGGGCAGCCTCCTCGGGAGTCTTAGACGCTGTTATGGACTCTATTTCATCTTCATGTGTATGAGACACAGTCTTTGAATGTAATTTTGATTTATGGATAATGTTTAATATCATTTCTTATGTAATATGCCCAAGGTAAATTAAAGTGTGATCCATTTTAATATTTGTTCAAAGCTTTTAGATTTTTAAAGGAGTCTCTATGTAGGTGATTTTGGTCCCTGTTTGTATTCCTGGCTCTTTCCACATAAAATACTTGATTACAACAGCTTTGTGGGCATTTTCTTCAATATCTTATATATTTACGAGCGTGTGTGTGTGTGTGTGTGTGTGTGTGCGCGCGCGCGTATAAGGTAGAAACATAACAAGTAGAAGCATTTGCGTGTTTGGTTTTGTTTTTTCAGACCTTCAAATGTTATTACTTTTTTCACCTATAACTTCTATCCTGCTAACTCTTCTGAGGCCTCCAGGCCAGTGTTTATATTTGTAGCATTTTTACTCCAAAGCATATCTGCTCAGAAAATAACTGTGTCTGACATGCTGTCTTTGGCCTGCGAGTATGTGGTTTAAGCGGCAATCGTCTTCGGCCTCCTAAGCATCGGAGGAAATGCTGTCTGGAACCGGTTTCCCGTTGTGTGTAGAGGAGGACGGCTGAATGGAAGAGCGCATCCGTCTGTTATTAGAGTCCCGGCACCCTTCCTCTGACCCTAGCTTGATTGAGAAGATCGAGAGGAAATGACAGCCTGAGCCTTCGTGGACATTTCACGGATGGAAGAGGAATGGAAATAAACGGCCCCTTCGCAGATCGTTTAGTAAGGCGGAAGAGGGCGTGGCCAGGCACTCTGGTACATCTGATGGACCGTGCCGAGCACCTCGGCAGTAACCAGGAGGGCGTGCTCCGAGGAACCAGAAGGAATGTCTCCTTCATGCTGGGCTACTGCCTAGATAACTCTGTCCTTGGCAAAACGTTACTTTTGCTGCCTCCTCAGTCACAGTAGAGCAGCGCTGTGGTTTATTCTGCGCCCTGGACAGGAGCTATTTGAATCCTTAACGAGAAGCACGAACAGCCCGTGGGATACAGACTGTTTAGTTCTTTTGTGCGTTATTTGAAAATAAGGTCCAGTTCAAGCTGTGATCTGTTAGTCATGGTTCAGTGAGTTTCCTATGGAGGTTTCAAAAGTGCCTATAAGGTGGTAGACACAAAAGAGAGCTGGCGTTTTAGGAATGGTAACATTACCAGAAGAAGTGGGAGGCCCATAGATACATTGTAGTTTTAACAATAGCAAAAATGTAATTGTTTTGGTCACCAGATGTTAGATTTGAAATGTTTATTGTATATTTTTGTCACCATTATGATTTCTTGGTGTGTTTGTGTGAGTGTGTGAGTTATGTAGGAGAGTTTATGGTGTGTGTCAGTACGTGTGAGTGTGTATGAGTTAGAGGACTCCTTTGGGGCTGTGTCAGTTTCTCCTTTGGAAGTCTTCAGGAAGACTAGAACTGTTTCCTCGTGTCTTACAGAATATCACTGTCATGGTGATCTTTGTAGATCTTGGGTGTGCAAGGCACCAATGTCTGTGAACGGCATCCTCTGTTCTCGTCTGTTAGAATTTGAAGGCCACTGTTGTTACCAAGGGTGTCAGCTGGACCCTGGTGCTGTTCCTCTGAAATATTCTCATCTCTTGCCTCTACTGGGAGACTGATAATAACAAGGTCAGTTCCTCTGCCATTTCGTCTCCACACCTGCAGAAACATCTGTTTGTGAGGTTTGCACCTCTTGGCAGACAGAATAATCTTTTGAATGCTTTCATTTTCTCTTGTGTAGTTTGAGGGTGGTGCATGGTGTGTGTGTGTGTGTGTGTGTGTGTGTGTGTGTGTGTGTGTGTGTGTGGTGTGTACATGTACATGTGACATCAGTGTCTTCCTCAATTGCTCTTTAGCTTAATTTTTTGAGACAGGATTTCTCACTGGTTTGGTTAGCCTGGCCAATGAGCTTCAGAGAGCTGCCTCCCCAGCACGGGGATTGCAGACACACACTACACCCAGCATTGACATGGGAGCTGTGGATTAGAACTCAGGTCCCCTTGCTCTCGTAGAAAACACTTTACCCACTGAGCCATCTCCCCATTAGATTTTAATGTTATCTGAATAAATGTGACAGGAAGATTGTGATTATTCAGGCCTTCATTTTTTTTTTTTAGCATACTACTCGTATTTTTTTAGCCTGCGAGCTATATGCAGCCAAAGATAGACTGTGAGTGCAGCCAATGCAAAACTGCAAACTTAAAAATTATCCCAATTATTGGTGTGTGTGGTGGTTTGAATAAGAATGGTCCTCATAGACACATTGTTTGACCCACGGGGAGTGGACTATTAAGAGAGTGGCCTTGGAGGAAGTGTGTTGCGGTGGGAGCAGGCTGTGAGGTCTCCTATGCACAAGCTATGTCCTGTGTGGCACTCAGTCTCCTTCTGCTGCCTTTGGATCAAGACGTAGAACTCTCAGCTCCTTCTCCAGCACCATGCCTGCCTGCACACTGCCATGCTCCCACCATGCTGGTAATGGACTGAACGTCTGCAACTGTAAGCCAGCCCCGATGAAATGTTTTCCTTTATAACAGCTGCTATGGTCATGGAGTCTCTTCACAGCCATGGAACCCTAACTAAGACAATGAAGAATGTCAACAAGGATTTAGTCAGCCACCTCAGATAATCCTTAGCAACCACTTGGGTAACGTTCACCTCATTTTTAATATTAAAAACAAATAGGTTGTGGGACATGAGTTCCCTTGCTCAAGGGCACGTATGTGTGGCAAATCCAGGGTTTGAACACGGTTTGGAGTTAAACCCTCAGGTCTCTGCAAAGCTAATTCTGTGTTATCTTAGGGGAACAATGATGTAAAAGGTACATATCACTCAACCAAGGAAAGTTGTGTAGGGAAGGAGAGCCCAGAAAGCAAGGCTGTAGATTCGGGCACTGCTCTCCCCGCCCACACAAAGAGCAGCCTCCTCGAGGCCATGCTCACCAGACGTAGATGTAGATGGATAAATGACAGACTTTAGGACAGGAAGGACCTTGGTTCTTCAGGTTAGGAAAATGGAAATCAGTAATAATTAAGCTTGGAGTTTGTACACGGCAGTGTAGCCATTTCTGTGACAAGTTCTTCCTGGAATGACTTAAATTTTTTTTTTTTTTTAAGAAGTCAGAGGCTGGGGCCATTTTTTTGCGGAGTGAGAACCGGCTTTGCAAACCTCACTCCTTTTCTGGTTAAAGTGATCTCATGATCTAATTGATTTGATTCCACCTATGAATACTTTGTTGTGTGGACTCAACCAACAAGGTGTTGTTGTTGTTGTTGTTGTTGTTGTTGGTTTTCTTTTGGTTAATACACAAGGGATATTTGAAAGGCTATTGTCAATACTAAATCCCGAATAAAACTACCTTTAAGGGTACTGACCAAAACCCAAAAAGTTTCTCCTTTAGAGGTGATCAAATGTTCTACTTGTCAGGGGCTGTAGTCAATACATTCCATTTAACTGAGGTCCACGGTGGTTCTGGAGTGGGAAGGCAGACTGGGATGGGGTCCGTGGCATTAACTTGTCATTCTAAACTTCTATGGAATATGACCACCTCGCTCCTTTAGTTTTCTTGGTTGAACATCTCTGATCAGTTGGGATTAGTCTTTTAAAGTGAATTAACTCAGAGCTAGAGAGATGGCTCAATGGTTAAGAGCACTGACTGCTCTTTCAGAGGTCCTGGGTTCAATTTCCAGAAACCACATGGTGGGTCATGCCCCTATGCAACTCCTCCAGTTGTAGGGCGTCTGATGCCCTCTTCTGGTCTCTGTGGGCACATACGTGCGTACAGGCAAAACACTCATAATAATAAAAATTTAAACTGTCATAATAATATAAATATTAAATCAAATATTATTAAATATAATAATAAAAATGAAAGTGATCTGAGTGTCTTCCAGATAGACTCAAGCAGGTGGGACAATACTCAAGGCCCAGGTGGGCCAACCCTGGTTTTTTGTTTTTTACCTCGTCTGACCAGTAGGTGGCACTACCTGTACGGGCAGCCACTTCGAAGCTGTCTTTCTTGTGAACCTGGGTAGGTTTGTCCGTGTAGTCTTCATTCTGGCCTGTTTAGTCTGATTCTTTTTTTTTTTTTTTTTTTTTTTTTTGGTTCTTTTTTCTGGGGACCGAACAGGGGCCTGCGCTTCCTAGGTAGCGCCTACCACTGAGCTAAATCCCCAGCCCCTTAGTCTGATTCTTAAGCCTAGCCAGCTGACAGCTACAGTGTCTCTGATACTCAGCTACTTTTCTGAGCCTTGGGGATTGTGCTTGGTGGTCTCTGAGAGTCTTGAGGCCGATGGCGAATTCTACCAAAATCAGCCCAGGTTCCACTAGAGGCTGGGTTCCACCAGAACCCAGAGAGGCTCTGACCGGTGGAGCGCTGCAGAAATGATTGCGGTTAATATCCTGTAAAAATTATAGACGACTTCATACCAAGCAGAAAATTAAACGGGCGCATTAAAAAATTTTAAAGCTTAATTCATGGCTGCAAAACTTTTAAATGAGTTTTGAGCAAACAGGAAACTGTGAATTAAATGGTTCTTTGCTTGAATAGGCAAGTCAAGCTTCTTTGCCGCTAATGATCGATACTCCGTAGCTCGCGAAAAGGCTTTTTATCTTTATTATGATAGGATTCTGTCCCGAGGTTGATTCAGGTTTTACTGTTCTAACTGCGGTCAGTTGAGCTGCTTGTTCTTTGTGGCGTTTTTCGTATTTTAGTAATTTGCCAATGCTTTGAGCTGTAACGCTGTGTTTTATCTTGTGAATCTTCCTTTTTATGAATCGTGTTTTAATTCCGCTGCCTCCCGATGGTGCTATTAACCATGGTTAAATGCACCACGTGTTATAAACAGGATTTTTCATTTATTTTTTATTTTCTGAGAAGCATATGTAGCCTTGGCACCTTTGGTTAATTAGTGAATAATTAATTTTGTGTTCCTGCGCATGATGTGTGAGTGTCTGCGCGGTCACGAGTCACTGAATGCATGTGGAGGTCGGGGAAAACTGTGGAGGGTGGGTCCTCATCTCCTCCTCTGTTCTGAGTCAGGGTCTCTTGTTGCATTTTGCTGATGCGCTCTGTGCTTCAAGTTGGCTGGCCCTTGAGCTTCTGGCTGGTTCTCCATCTCCACCTTTGTGTCTCAGTGTGAGGGAGCAGGTATTACAGAAGTGCATGGCTGAATCCAGTGCGTTACGTGGGTTCTGAGGTGGTGGAACTTGGGTTCTTAGGTAGGCAGAAAGCACCTGTACCTAACCACAGAACGAGAGACCTCCTCCACCTGAAAGTTTAAAAAAATTATATATATATATATTTATTTATTATATATAAGTACACTGTAGCTGTCTTCAGACACATCAGAATCCCATTACAGATGGTTGTGGGTCACCATGTGGTTGTTGGATTTGAACTCAGGACCTCTGGAAGAGCAGTCAGTGTTCTTAACCACCGAGCCATCTCCCCAGCCCTACCTGAAAGTTTTGAAAGTGGCATTTGCCCTAGTTGCCTATAATCATAACGGCAGAGAACTTGTATGTTATCGGGTACACTTGTGCCTTCGTGGTCCAGGATACACAGGGGTGATTTCTGTAGGATGGCGTCTGTCAGAGGTGGAGTCGCCTAGGAGAGAGCAGCAGGATCATGAACCAACTCCTTCAGTTGAGGTCTGCTCTGGGCTTAGAACTGGTGGTGACATCATGCATCCATGGGAAAGGGGAAGCCAGAGGATAAGTGTCTTCCATGCTTAGGGGAAGCCCGTCCCTGAGCAGCACTCTTTGTTTTTCCATATTTAGTTTTTAAAAATTAAAAAAAATGTATTTATGTATTTATATCCCAAATGCCACCCCCTCCTGCTCCCTGCTCCCAGGGCTCCTCTCCCAAATCCTCTCCCTTTTGCCTCTGAGAGGCTCCCTCCCCACCATACTCCTCCAACCTGGTGCATCAGGTCTCTGCAGAATTAGGCACATCCTCTCCTACTGAGACTCCCACGGGGCAGCCCTCTGCTGCATATGTGCCAGGGGCCTCAGACCAGACCCTGTATGCTCTTCCGTGGTTAGCTCATTCTCTGGGAGCTCTCAGAGGTTCAGATTAGTTGGCACTGCTGGTCTACCTGTGGGGTTGCCATCACCATCAGGGCCTTCAATCTTTCCCCTAACTCTTCCACAGGGGTCCCTGACCTCTGTCCAGTGTTGGGCTGGGGGTATCTGCATCTGGCTCAGTCAGCTGCTGGGTAGAGCCTCTCAGAGGACAGCTATGCTAGGCTCCTGTCTGCAAGCATAATACAGAATCATTAATAGCGTCAGGGATTGGTGCCTGCCCATGGGATGGGTCTCAAGTCGGGTCGGTCACTGGTGGCCATTTCTTCAGTCTCCCTGAGCAGCAATCTTACTGTGTCTAGGTTCTTCATGTTGCTTTGAGACTAGGATTACATAACTTCCAGAATTTGGTCCTTCACTCCAGGAGAGTCATGAACCATTTGGGGAATGCCAGGCATTAAGCTATTGTTAGACTCATTGACATTGCTGATGTGTGGTTCACTTTTGACCCCGGTGTTTGTTTTCTCTGCCCACCCTGTTTTACTAGTATGCCAGCCTCTTCTTCGGAAATTAAACCAAATATCCCAACCAAATGTTGCATATGGATCTTAGTAGCCTGTGAGGGGCTGCGTTTCCTTGATTGACAGTCACAAGGGTCTATATGACTCAATTTCTATGGATCTGGAATATTTTAATGATCCTTTAAGGGCATGTACTGGGTAGTTTTATGTCAACTTGATGTAGGATGACATCATTATGCAGATGAAGGCAGGTACAAGATAGAACGAAGCCTGTCATTGGACAAGAAGGAAGGATGGGCGGGAGAAAACTTAGAGAGGAGGAGGAGACTGGAGCGAAGTGGGAAGCGGCCGAGAGAACATGGAGGCTGACGTTAAGATTCCTCTCTGCACATTTACAGGTTGTAATGAATGTTCTTAAGGGATGGATGTGTACAGGGCTTTGTATGTCTAGGTGGGCAATTGTATCTTATCAATTGGATCAGAGGTTATTGTGTTGTGTGTTCTTTCAAGTGGTGATTTAATTGAATTTAAGAGAGTGTGTGGTGGCTGGAGACACTGGGCTGCCACAGAATTGGGATGTGCATGTCTGGCACGGTGGCCACCTGCCTTGGGAACTAGATGGGTAGAGAGATTGTTGCCAGGCTCAGAGAGCAGCCATTGGCAGTGTGATATGGGATGGAGCAGAGCGGGTGAGACGCTTTGCTGACTGAGATGAAGATACCTAACAGTTATCTTGGGGCACTAGTGCAGGCTAAAAGAAGCATTTTTCTTTTTATAATTTTACAGCAACAACTTGACACAAGTCAGCGCCATCAGACAGGAGGGCACCTCAGTTGAGAAGCCGTCTCCACGAGATCAGGATGTGGGGCATTTTCTTAACCAGTGGGGAGGGCCCAGCTCATGGTGTGTGGTATCGTCTATGAGGTGCTGTAAGAGAGCAGGCTGACAAAGCCATGGGCAGCAAGCCAGCAAGCAGCACCCCTCCATGGTCTCTGCATCAGCTCCTGTCTCCAGGTTCCTGCCATTTCTGGGTTCCTGTCCTGATATGATGTGAAAATGTAATCCAAACAAACGCTTTCCTCCCTAGCTTGCTTTTGGTCATGGTGTTTCATCACTGCATTAGAAACTTAACTAAGGACATAATCTTCACAGGAGCCTCAGGCTCGCTAGTATTAAGAAAGGGTCCCTGTCTTCAGGGCCTTACACTGCTTGCTCCTCCCTGGGCTCTGTTAAGCTGAACTTCCTGTACATGATCCTATCAGGACCGAGTTACAGGGAATAGAATGTGTGTACCCACTGGCTTTTCCACCGGTGCCCGGGGTTCCTGAAAAACAACGTGGAGGCTTGCTTATTTATGAATAAATGCCTATGCCATAAGCATTGACTTGTTCCCCAACTAGCTCGTAACTTATATAACCTGTTTAAAATGTTCTTTGTTCACCACAATGTTAGTTACCTCTCCTCAGTTTCACGTGCTCGACTTCCTCTGAGTCCCGGGTGAACCTGTCCCACTTCTGACTACCACCCAGAGTTCCAACCTCCCTACCGGAACTCCCACCTTCTACTCCCTACCTTTTGCTGATAGGCCACCAGCTTTTTATTGACAGGTGGGGTGTCCACACACCGCACAAGAGATTATCCCTACAAATCTGTTCTAAGAAGAAAGGGGTAGGTGAATGGCTCAGAATTTTTTAGAAGGACTCAAGGGAATGACCCCAGGCAGCTCTTAGGACAAAGTCCACAGCGTCGTTGTCCCGGTGTGCTGCAGACAGACTATTGCTACAGCTGGAAACTGCTCTGCTGTTTGCAGCCCCCACCCTGGGGACACAGCTCTTCTGATCCTCAAATCTTACCACTTGTGAATGGAAGAACTTAAGTCTCATCGAGAACCTGTATCTGCAGGAGACCTGGAGGAAGGTAACTTTTAGCTGTTGGGCCAACTCAAATTTGCTTTCTAGATGAGTGAAGATGTATTCATTCAGACTTATTGGCCATGATTGATATGTAGCAAGCCAGAACACACACACACACACACACACACACACACACACACACACACGTAACTTGCTTTTTGGTCTACACTACCATGTTTTTTTTTTTAAATAAAACTAATTATTTAATAAAAATAACCAAGATTTCCTTGGAGGCTATGCGAAAAGTTGATGAAGATAATTGTCAGATTTAGAATAAAACAATGTCACCTCAGCAGACATTATTGTCTTAAGGCAGATTTAATACATTAGAGGGTTTTAAAAAAATTGTGTGTGTGCATGTGTGTACATGTATGTTTGTGGTTGTGTGTGTGTACGTGTTGGTGGGTGGGTGGCATATGATTCTCTCTGTGTGTGCTTGTGAGTGTGTGTACATGTAAGTGTGTGTGCACATGTGAATGATATGAGTGTATGTGTACATGTGAGTGCGCGCGCGCATGTGAGTGATGTGTGTGTGTGCTTGTGTGTGTACATATGAATGTGTGTGCACATGTGAGTGATGTGAGTGTGTGTGCGTGTGAGTGTGTGTGCACATGTGAGTGATGTGAGTGTGTGTGCACGTGTGAGTGATGTGAGTGTGTGTGTGCATGTGGAGTTCAAAGGTTGCTGTTGGGTCTCTTTGAGGTCCCCACTGAACCTGGAGCTCACTGATTCACTGAGATTACCTGGTCAGAGAAGGCAAAGGCTCCTCCTAGCATCAGCTTACATGGGTTTTGGAGTTCAGCTCTTGCACAGCAAGCTGCATGGATGTTAGCATTGCTGAGAATTTCACCAGAGAAGTTTACTTTTGAAAGCATGACATAAACTTTCACGATCCTTCTTGAGTGGCTGTAGGCACTGCGTAGCATGCCTCTGTCTCTGAATTCCTGTCCGTGGTTCTGTGTGGTGGACAGTCCCCATCTGAGTCTCAGTGAGACGGCCATCCATTGGGTTTTTATTCAGTTACCTCTTTTTTTTTTCCCAAGAAAATATTTTTTTTATATACAAATTGTGGTTCACTTAATTGTATTTGGTGAGCTTCATTATGACAGAGCATCCAGCATACAGAATGCAGACAGGTCACTAAGGCGCTGGTAAGTTGTTAGCAGAATAGGCGAGCAAGGAGTTTTTGCCCCGTTATTGCTCCTGGTAACTACCTTTCCAATAAATTATATATTTACTTTCAAGCAATGCTAAACTAGAGTGATATTTTTCTTTATTTACTCCAAGGATGGAATGATTAGTCTCTCTTTATTCTTTCAGTCATTGACTCTTAATTAGCATAAGTTCACCCTTTCATTCTTTCAGTCATTGACTTTTAGTTAGCATAAGCCCACCCCTTTATTATTTCAGTCATTGACTGTTAATTAGCATAAGCCCACCCTTTCATTCTTTCAGTCATTGACTGTTAATTAGCATAAGCCCACCCTTTCATTCTTTCAGTCATTGACTGTTAATTAGCATAAGCCCACCCTTTCATTCTTTCAGTCATTGACTGTTAATTAGCATAAGCCCACCCTTTCATTCTTTCAGTCATTGACTGTTAATTAGCATAAGCCCACCCCTATGGTTGGATGGCTAAGCCTCTGCCTCAGTCAGTGTTACAATAGACTTTTTTTACTTAAAAAATTGTAAATAATGTAATTTTTTTCTTTTTTTTGGGGGGGTTTTGAGATAGTTTTTCTCTGTGTAGCACTGGCTGTCCTGTAACTCCTCTGTAGACTAGGCTAGCCTCAAACTCAGAGATTTGCCTGCCTCTGCCTCCCAAATTCTGGGATTAAAGGATGCATCAGCACCACTTAGCATTTGAATGCTTTACTTGCTGTCATTTCTATTTTGTTTTGAGGCAGAGTCTCACTATGTAGTTCTAGCTGACCTGGAACGCACAAGGTAGACTAGACTGGCCTTGAACTTGTAGAGATCTGTCTGCTTCTGCCTCCTGAGTGCTGGGATTACAAGAACACACCGGCAAACCTGTCCTAGATATGTTTTCTAATGTTTGATGCACTGAGAAATGTATTTTGCTGCAGACCTTTTGACTCTAAGATATAATGGTAGCCATGTGTCTTAGTTAGGGTTTTATTGCTGTGAACAGACACCATGGCCAAGGTAATTCTCATAAAGGCAAACCTTTACTTGGGGCTGGCTTACGGGTTCCGAGGTTCAGTCCATTATCATGAAGGCGGGAGCATGGCAGCATCAAGGCAGGCACACTGCAGGAGGAGCTGAGAGTTCTACACCTTCACCCAGAGGAAGCCAGGAACAGACTGAGCATCCTCAGGCAGCTAGGAGGAGGGTCTCCAAGCCCACCCCACAGTGACACACCAACTCCAACAAGGCCACACCTTCTAATAGTGCCACTGCATATGCAAACCATCACACCATGTAAACCAAACATCATCATGACATTCAATGTATGACAGAACAACCCTGGACTCAGAACTTCATTTTGAGGAGAAAGTGTAGCATGTAGAAGATTTTCAGTCTGGGAAACTGGGATTTCCTGAGCCTATGGCTCTTGCAACGCATTAGAAAAAGCTTTCTTTCCCCATTTTAAGGACAGATTAACTTGTTGGCTTAGAGTTTTCATCATCTGTGACAGCTGAAATAGTGCACGCAGGCACATCACACACATTAAGTTGAAGAATGGCAGAGAATGATGACTCAGAATGGACAAGAACATGGCAGCATCCTTACGGAAATGCTGAGTCATTCAGCCAGAAATGCTGAGTCATTCGGCCAGAAATGCTGAGTCATTCAGCCGTGATACTGGATCACCTTCAGCCCCCAGGTTAGGCAAATTACCCACTGGCTCCAATGTCCTACTGTCATTTCTGAAGTAGTAGTAACAATACTTGCTTGTTGTCAGGGTTATGTTTTGCTAAATACATTTAAAGCACAGCACAGTAAACGTTTGACAAATGTGGTATTTTTTTTGTGTGTGTGTGTGTTGTGCATGTATATATGTGTATTTGTATATGTAGATGCTGCTGTGCTTATGCAGTGAATGCGGTTGTGTGCAGAGATCAGAGTTTGGTGGTAAGCATTGATTGCCTTCCATTTTATTTTATTTTATTTTGTTTTATTTTATTTTATTTTATTTATTTATGGAGGAAGCCTCTCACTGAACCGAGAGCTCATGAGTTGGCTAGACTGGCTGGTCAGTGAGATTGGAGAGCCCAAGTGTCTCTGCTCCTCCCTGGTCCAGTTCTAATGGTACAGACAAAGGCTGTTACACTTGGCTTTTATGTGTGTGCTGGAGACACTCAGGTGTACGCAGCGTGCTCTTTGCCAGTGGTCCTCAGCAGATCTTACTTATTATTGCTGTTAGGAAAGTTCCAGGCAGACCCTGAGTTTTCAAGGGCTGGCAGACAGGCTCTGAACAGTGGTGGCCGGATGTGCCTAATACGTTCTCTCTCGCTTTTTCATTTATATAATTCTGGAGTATTTTGAAAACTAAAGGGCTGGAGAGATGGCTCAGTGGTTAAGAGTGCTGGCTGCTCTTCCAGAGGTCCTAGGTTCAATTCCCAGCAACCACACGGTGGCTCACAACCATCTGTAATGGGATCTGATGTCCTCTTGTGGGGTGTCTGAAGACAGTGACAGTGTACTCAGATACATAAAACGAATAAATACATCTAAAAAAACCAAAAACTAGAGCTTACTCACATTGGTCCAACGTGAATTGAAAAGTTAAATAGTTCAAGAGCTATGGGAGACTTCCTTACAGAATTTATATTTTCTGAAAAAGATGGTCGTTGTTTTACAGAAACAGTCGCAGAGCATAGAGGCAGTGAACTAAAATTTTACCAATTAAATACTTGAGGTAGCTTGGTGTTGATATAATAATAAAATTATTACATTTATTTTTGTTTATCTGCCTGTGTGTGTGTGTGTGTGTGTGTGTGTGTGTGTGTGTAGGTAGCCACAACTGCTGTGTGTTCGGTTGTAATGGCCAGATCATGTCCTGAATGCAGCATTTACAGGGCTCTTCCTCTTTCTCTTTCCAGCTTTTAGGACTGAGCACCCAACAGTCACTGCTCTCAGCACTTGACCAGTTTGAACTTCACATTAGTATTTTGCCCCTGCAGAAGACACTTCTCTGAATGAGAAAAACCAAGTATTATTACTATTAAATCTTTTTTTTTTTTACAGTCAGAGTTTATCCCCCTCCCAGTCCACCCTCTGACCATTCCACATCCCACACCTCCTTCCTGTCTCCATGAAAATGTCCTTCCCCGTTCCCCTACCTCCCTACTCCCTGGGGCCTCCAGTCTCTTGAGGGTTAGGTGCATCTTCTCTGACTGAGTCCAGACCCGGAGTCCTCTGCTGTGTTTGGGGCTTCATATCAGCTGGTGTTTGCTGCCTGGTTGGTGGCTCAGGGTCTGAGAGATCTTGAGGTCCAGGTTGAGTCTGCTGATCTTCTTACAGGGTCGCCCTTCTCCTCAGCTTCTTCCAACTTTTCCCTAATTCAACCACAGGGGTCAGCAGCTTCGGTCTATTGGTTGGGTGTAAATATCTGCATCTGACTCTTCAGCTGCTTGTTGGGTCTTTCAGAGGGCAGTTATGATAGGTCCCTTTTTGTGAGCACACCATAGCCTCAGTAATCCTTGAGCTGGACCCCAATTATTTAAAAGCCAGTTCTACGGCTTGTTTACCTGTCACAACATTAGTGCTCTCTGCTAGGGCCTGTGACCATTTGCCACACAATGCATGCTCACTGGTCAAAGTGGCAAAGCTGTTTTGTGGGTAACCAAACACTTTTGTGTCAGGAGCTAAGCCCCGGGTTGGGTCCTGTACTGGCTAGTTTTGTGTGTCAACTTGACACAAGCTGGAGTTATTCATAGAAAAGGAGCCTCAGTTGTGGAAACGCCCTCATGAGACCCAGCTGTAAGGCATTTTCTCAACTAGTGATCAAGGTGGGAGGACCCAGCCCATTGTGGGTGATGCTGTCCCTGGGCTAATGGTCCCGGGTTCTATAAGAAAGCAAGTTGAGCAAGCCAGGGGAAGCAAGCCAGTAAGTAAGATCCCTCCATGGCCTCTGCATCAGCTCCTGCTTCCTGACCTGCTTGAGTTCCAGTCCTAACTTCCTTTGGGGATGAACAGCAATGAGGAAGTATAAGCTGAATAAACCCTTTCCTCCCCAACTTGCTTCTTGGTCATGATGTTTGTGCAGGAATAGAAACCCTGACTAAGACAGGTCCTCTCTGGGGCAGCTGAGAGGGACGAGCGAGCATTGGTGTGGATAAGACTTGGTCTTGAGAGAAATTAAGGTTGTCTTTTATAATATAATGTTTACCTGTCTACCTGTTTTGAGTCTAAGTTACTCTGAGGCCAGAAGCTGCAGGGGTGGGGATTAAGCAAAGGATTGATTGCTAGAGCTTCTTTCTCTCTTGCCTGGAAGCCTCACCTCTCACTGACCAGGTGAGAGGGAGGCTTAGAAGAGATTCATGGGGGTTGGGGATTTAGCTCAGTGGTAGAGCACTTGCCTAGCAAGTGCAAGGCCCTGGGTTCGGTCCTCAGCTCCGAGGGAAAAAAAAAAAAGAGACTCATGCTTGCAAAAGGAAAAAACCTTTACACAATCAAATATGTATAAACACACACACACACGTTCATACGTATCTAGTCATATATTCTTTCATACACTGTTGTTGGGCCTGACTACTTGTCTTACACCAGCACACCTATGCTTACATATGTACTATGGAACAAAGCCCAAGGGCCAGCCCAGAAAGATCTCACTCATTCTGGGTAAAAAATAAGCTTCAACTTTTATTGCATAGAGAAAGAAAAAGCTTCTACCTTTTTATTGCAAAATGAAGGAAACCCAAAACTGTAAGAAAAGCACTGGCCCTGCCAGTAAGAAAAACTTGCCTGCTGCTCTCTGCCCTCTCTGCAGCTCCTTCTGCGCTCTCTCTCTCTCTCTGTGTTCTAACTTGCCTTGCCTCTCTCTCCTCAGCTCTGTAATGCTTCTATCCTATTCTCCTGCCTGATAATTCTGCTCTCTCCTTCTGCCTCCTTAATGTGACTATCCCTAGTTTTCTGTACCTTTGCAGGAGAAAACACCACAGGGTTATCCCAGAAATTCAACCATAAAATTCAAATCATAAATTGAACAAGAAGTTACAGCAGAGAGGTTTACATGTGTTTCCATTAAGGGTAGTAGTTATTTGACTAGACATTAATTATCTGTCACCAGGTCCACAGGTTTATTGGGAGTCTAAAATTGTAATTCGTACGTGTAAGTTAACAATGAACTTTTGTATAGATAAACCCAGTCAATATGTTATTTTCTGTCCTTGCACTTACAATAAATCTTTCGTCCCTTTTACAACCTAACCTTTACTCAATGGTTTTATGGCCTGAAGGAATGTGTTCCTGAATTGTAAGTCTGTATGCCAGCTTGCGATCGTAAATCTAGTGCGGTCAGCTGGTGACACGTAAAGACTGGCGGAGTTCTAATGTATAAATTTAGGAATTCTTATTGGATCATCATTAGGAATTAAGAAATCATTGTCTATATAGCATGACTACAAGACAGTAAATCTTTGTTGATCTGCAGAAAATCTGCCCGTAGGGTGGGCTAACCTAACCCCCCAGGGATTATTATGATTAATTTAATAATGATGACGAGAAAGGCATTATCAATAGCAGGAACAAACCCTGAGGCTTGTCCCCCAGGCCGTCCCTCCAGGGGCTCATTCACTGCAGTTCCATGGTGGAACCATTCAGCAAAATCACCTGCTAACCTGAGCCCTTGCTTGACAGCTCCTGACACTTGTGATTGAATTTGAGGCTTACTCCACCTGGTAGTGTAAGCCTGAGTGTTTCAACTTTTACATTTTCAGAATGCTTTGCTGATGGGACCATATTAAGCATTTTTACAATATTTCAAAATGCATTTCATAAAGTGGGACATTTTAATAAAAGCTCAAATATGGAAAAGCTGAAGGCAAACAATGGGTCATGATTTTGCCACTACAGTAGAACTATAATTATTATTCTGATGTGTGTATTTCCGCTTCCCTTTTCTGTAAGATCCGGATTGCACTCTAGTAGTGTTTTTCATATTTTCATGTCTCATGACTATGTAGTTGAGATATATTCACATTTCATATTCTCCTGCATTTTTTAAATGGCTGCCAATGTGGCCCTTGTATAATCTATTATCATTTACTTAGCCAGACCTCTATTATTAGATAGTTTAATCTGTTTTTAAATATGTACAATTTGGATAATTCTAGAAATTTAAGGTTATGTAGATGACAATTGTTTTGCTTATCTCAGAGGTATGTGATAGATTTTTAGAGGATTTAACTTTTTTTATAATATTTTTATTGATGATTTGGGAATTTCATATCATGAACCCCCTAAGAGAATACTCACTTCTCATTCCTCCCTGGTCCACCCTCACCTTTGTGAACCCACACTCAAAGAGAGAGAGAGAGAGAGAGAGAGAGAGAGAGAGAGAGAGAGAGAGAGAGAGAGAACAAACAAACAAACAAACAAACCAAACCAAAACAACACCAATTTCTGTTGCCCAAATACTAGCTGGAGCACAGAGTCTGGACCACGGTCAAACTCCTGTGGTCAGCCCCCGCGTCCTTCCCCACCCGCACTCCCACCGGAAGCCATCGACTGTGAGTGGCTCTACTTTAGCATCCTGTCAGTTTTAAAAAGTTCTCTCTGATGGCTTTCTGTCTAGGCTGTTACTCTTTTGGGGGATGGGGTGGTTAGGCTGGGGAGGGGGTAGGAGTTGTTACAGTTCTACGTTCCCCATTGTGAGTCTGTAGTCATGGATACCACTGCAAAAGTAGCTCCCTTGCCTTTTACAGTCTGCAGGAGCATGGATCATGGCCTTCCGCATGGTTTCTGGTGACAGCACGGACCATGGACATCGGCGCCGTCTCTGGCTTCAGCACATGCTATACACTTCAGCCTGGTCTCTGGTGGCAGTGGAGACCTTGGACATCTACGCAGCCTTCTGCCATTGCACGGGTCACGGACATCAACATGGCTGCAGCGCAGACCACAGATCTGTATGACTTTCGTTGGTTACACCGGCCATGGACATCACAGACCCTGCTGCGGTAGAAACAAGGACCCAGACATCACCATGGCCTCAGATGGCGGTGCAGGCCCCTCAGATCAATATGGTGTCTGTGGTAGCACGGCCCCCACACAGCACATCGGCATGGCCTCAGACGGCGGGCTAGAGTAAGGACAAGAGAGGCTATAACTTTTAAGGCAGACTGTACATTAGTTTCCAGAAAGCTTCTTGAGGGCCGCTTTGAAACCGTGTCAGAAGTAATTCGTACATGAACATATGGCTGAGTAGAGGCATTGGGTTTAGGGAACCGTAAACACCTGGGACATTATTTATCACATACACTTCTTGCAGGAAGCGGTGGGACATCTTTGGACGTGAGCTGCTGAAACCCACAGAGGAATGTTAGCGTAAAATATCTGCCTCTCTCCGCATTAGCAGATGATCATGCCAGCGGGCAGAGGTCCCAGGAGAAGCAAGGCATTTGTGTGGGGCAGTGATTTTTCCACCATTTTGGAGAGAAAAAGTAAATGCCACATTTTATTCAATTAAAAGAGAAAGAATTTCCTGACTAACATTTCATCTTTCACTCTTTTGGTTTTTGGTAAGCCATTAAAAAAGAAAACTTAAAGCATTTAGACAGTGTCTCACTAGGTAGCCCAGACTGGCTTGCATTCCATTTCTTTTTTTGCCTCTGTTGCCTAAGTGCTAAAGTTATAGGTCTTTTTCTTCACACCCAGCTTGGCGAACATTTTTTTTTATATCTTAACTAGTGTGAACTGTAATTCCATCAACCAAGGGAACAGACAACAAAGCAGTTATAGGATTCAGGAGGATTGTGAATTTATATTGGAAACTAAGATAGTGCCACAATTCTCTATGCCCTGAAAGTCTCAGGTTTGCTAAACCTTCTAGTGTCTATGAAGACAAGTGCTGTTCGGTAAATATATAGAAAACTGTCACCAACGTAGAAGACGGCACGCTCAAGCTTTTCCTCATTCACCTCCGTTTCCGTTTAACGCAGAAATGAATTAAGTTATCTAAACAGCCGCGAGTGCTGGCTTTTCTTGTTTTGTCAGCTCAACACAAACCCAGAAACATCTGGGATCTTAACTGAGACAATATCTTCATAAGATTGCGTTGTTTGATTAATGATGTGGGAGGAGCCAGCTCACTGTGGGCGGGGCTACCCCGACCTGGTGGTCAAGGATTTTCTGAGAAAGCAGGCTAAGCAAGCTATGAAGAACAAGCCAGTAAGCAGCATCTTCCCGCGGATTCCGTATCAGCTCCTGCCTCCAGGTGCTGATACCTGACTTCTAGGGATGATGAACCGTCACGTGGGAGTGTAAGCAAAGCAAACCGTTTCCAATCTAATCCGCTCTTGTTAATGGCGTTTTATCACAGCACAGAAACTCAAGACAAAAATATCTGAATCCAGCCAAGTGTATTGTCCTCGAAATCACAGTCCACTGATGCTTTGTTTGTGGTGCGTTCCTCTGATCTCACGATTTCATGAGTAAGAGTGGCTGAAAACATCCCTAGGTTGACTTCTAGTCACGGAGTTAATGGTTTTTGTTCTTCTCTGAACACACTTTAATTGTAACGAAATCTCCCTTCTATGCGTGCTTCCTAATGCAAATCAGAACATGCAACTGACCGTGGTGAGTCTTCCAGAGTTCTCCGGGTTGGGGATCTCCGGGCGCGCTCTCCAGATGCAGAGGTCTGGACCCTGGGTCTCTAATTTCTGCGTCCAGTGCTCATATTTCTTCCTAAAGTTTTGAGAAGGTTTCCCTGAACTGGTCACGGATCGATTGTGAAATTTTTGGATTTCTTCCCAGGAAATGTACCAAGCGAAGTGAAGAGTTTTTTTGATAGCTATATATTTATATGTCTGTGTGAGAATTTTTCCAGTTGGGTAGGAGCGTCTGACCTCTGACTGCATCAGAATTCTCATAACGCCACAAGCAAAGCCCAGCCGGCCCCGCCTTTCTACTCGGAGCTGCAGTTGACATAAATCTCAGTATAAATCTGTCAGAGGTTGGAGAAACAAAGCCCAAGTGCTCAAAGGTGGCAGAAAGAAATGTCAGAAAAAGAGCATTTGAAGGAAAACACCATTCCTTCGCCATCAATCCAGATACGTTTTAGGGAATAAGAAGTAGCTGAGTCACGGAGATTTGGTCTGAGTCTAAGTTTAGTAAGTTCTGTGTCTTGGGGGCGGGGCGGGATGTAAGTGTTCTCTGAACTCCGCAGGCATAGCAGGCCTTGGGAACGGCCTACGGCAAAGGGAATGTCTTAGTGTCTGCCTCCAAACCTGCTAAATCTGCAACAGAGCCACTCCCACCCTCTTCCTTTCCCTTCCATCCCTTCTGCTAAACAACTTCCTGTAAGAATGCCTTACTTTAGTTTCAGACATCTCTGCAGCTCCTGTTAAGAGTTCTTGGGCACACGAAGGTGGATTCCTGCTGTTTGAGAAACCCAGTCTCCGCACTTAGGCCAAACTAACTTTCAGCTCCGGACTGGACGGTTGTGGATGCCATTCTCATGGTCCCTGAGTTTGTTTTCTGTCCTTCACCTTAGCATGCCACTAGCAGATCCTTATAACTTATCCTCTGCCTCCTCAGCCATTACACCTCTTCCCCAAGCACTTCTTCTTCTTTGACTATTTGTTGAATGTAAAAACATAAAATAAAATTCAGTTAAGATTTTTTACCAGGCAGGCTCTTACCTTCGAAAGAATAAACGTCTCACTTAATCTTAGTGAGTTTGTGTTCCCTAGGGACCTAGTAATAGAAAGCCTACATTTCAAGTCTAATGGAGGTTTTCAACATTTGAGTTTAAGATCAAAGGTGCAGGTGTAAATATAGCCCAAATTGTTATATAGATGTTTGAGACTGAAAAATACTTCTATTGCATAAATTCGAGGTAATGGAAGGGTATAAATTGTAAAGCTATACTAAGAATGTATTCAAAGGTTCGTTTGATTTTATTTTACTATGTTTTAAAAAAAGTTAGTCTTACTTATGTGTGTGTGTGTGTGTGTGTGTGTGTGCGTGTGTGTGTCCGCGCGCGTGTGCCTGCGCGTGCGCGCACATGCATGCAGAGGCTGGAGATGGACGTCTGATTCCCTAGGGCTTGCTTTACAGGTAGCTGTGAGCCACCCTAAGTGGGTTCTGGGAACCAAAGTTTGGTTCTCTGAGCAGCAAGGGCTTTTCATAGCTGAGCCATTTCTCTAGCCCCATTTACTCTATTTTTTTTTTTTAAATGGGTTCTTGACTGTGTGTCCTAGGATGGCCAGGCACATAGGAATGCCAGGATTACTGGCATATGCAACCGCAAGTGGCTTAGAAAGACTCCTGTGTTGCGTGTGTGGCATATTTACTAGCTGTGGGACCGTCATTTCTGGGCTGTCCTTTCTTCATCCTGCTCACTGGGATGGCAGCCATGCCCGTTAGGGTTGTCGTTAGGAATGACATAGAGTAAAAAAAGGAAAGCTGACACTGGTGAGATCTCCAACCACATACACCTCATTGATGGCCTCACTGTGACCAGAATTCCTATTTATCCATTACATCAGTCCACTGATGCTATCAGAAAAGACATTGGCTTGAGTCCTCACCAATCAGCCTTCCTCTTCTCATGCGGCCCAGAAATGGGGGCCCTCTTGACACCAGTCATAACAGACGAGTGTTTTAAAAGCAGCACCCCTTGACTAATGTAATGCAAAGGTCACATAATATGTAAATCATTGTTTTAGTTATATTATTCCATCTTCCGAGGAAACGAAGTGCTTCCTACCCCATCCCCTCGGATGTAGAAACAATGTGAACTTAAATAGGGAATTTAGTTCCCCACCTCTTTCAAAATCAGATCAGAGTGGACTTGGCCTTCTAGTGTCTGTAAAGATAAGGTCTGGTTCCTTTCTGTGTGGGTTCACTGTGCTCCAATTCCTCATGATCCGCTTTACTCGTTGCTTAGATAAACCCAGCGTCGTCCGGAAGTTCAGCCCCTTATCTATCTCCCATGACATTTTAATAAATATATATGGAACTGTTTGATTGATTAATGGTCCCTGTGATACCTTCTGCCATCTTGCTTGCTCTGCTTCTCAGAGCCTTTCAGAACCCAAGCTCTTCTCATAATCCCTTCCACTGCGTATGTGCACCTGAGAGCATGCGCCGTCTCCTTGCGCATGTGTGTTTGAGGCTCCAGTCTCCTCCACTGCGCATGTTCTGCTGAGGAGTAGCATTCCCACAGGCTCGTGGTCCGTTGCTTGCCTGGCTCCCTCAATCTACCTGACATTTGTTGCTCTTCATTGACATCTCTATGTTTGTGTCAAACGGTGGTGGTAAGTGTGTTGGGGAGGTCATTGTAAAAATCCCAGATGTGACTTGCAGTGTGTGTGGTTTGAAGGTCAGGTTGTAGAATAACTAGCGGCCACCTGGCTTCAAACGCCAAGATATTATTACTCCTACAAAATGTCATTAAAGTAATGAATCTATTTACCTTTTCAGATTTTGATGCTTTTATTTTCTTAGTTAACAAAAGCTTAATGGTTTTTCCCACCAAGAAAAATAACTTGTACACTTATCCCGAATCTATTGCTACTGAAATATTAAGCATATATCTTCCCCATTATATTTTAGATCTCAGTCAACAAGTCTGAAATATTTAATATTTCATAGGCATTGATCTTTCCTGCTCTTGGCTTTGACCATTCTATAGTGAATAATGCCGATCAGACCCCGAGTTTTATCTTACAGGCCTCTTACAGCATTAGTGTGGGGACATTGTGGACGGTCAATCTTCCCTCCCCACTTCCTGTCCTCTTAGCACCGCCATTTACTAATGGGCTCGACGTTGCAAAGACAACTGCCCATTTCCTGATTGTATAAGAGAAAACTCTTGACATGCTGTTTTAAAAGTTAGTGGAGATTCTTCACAAAACAGTATTTTGTCAAAAGGAGCCTTGGAGAATGCAATCTTTTCTCACCAGTAAGTTAAGGTGAGCTTGAGGGAAAGATAATTCTGGTAACAAAAATGGCAGTGCTCGGAATCGAGTGTGTACCATTAGTTATACGTACTTCATGATCTCTGAATTCTCTTGCAGAATTCATCTTCTTCCTTAAGAAAACACCATATACTCCCTTATAGTAAACTGCACCAAAGAGTGTGTTGTAGTGACCAAGGGTGTGTGTAGAGTTAGAGTCTGCAGGCCTTGGATTTTGGATATAAAACTCCAAGTTTCAGAGAATCCCACCAGGAAGGGAAAGTTGAACTCAGAGATCTGCTGGTCTTTGCCTCCAGGGATTAAAGGCTTGCACTACCGTGCCTGGATCTAAATTTAGCTGGGCAGGACCTTGAACCAAGGTCACTACTCCCTTAATTTAATTTAATATCCTTGAACACAAGATTCAACTCCATTCCACTTCCTGGTGCCCCTTTCATACTCAAACCATATATCTTATATTTCTCCTTTCTAAGCTTGCTATGCTACATACTCTAGGCCACATAACCGAAATTCTCCTTGAAACCTCTTGAGCCAGGTCTGCACAGTTCAAATCACTTTCAATAACAGAGTCTACCATATTCCTACTAGGATGGTCCATTAAGCCCCATTTAAAGCATCCCACCAAACCTGAAGCCCCCAAATCTTTATTCTTCTAAACAAAAGCCTGGTCAGGCCTATCACAGCAATACCCCAGTCCCTAGTATCAACTTCTGTCTTAGTTAGGGTTTTACTGCTGTGAACAGACACCATGACCAAGGCAACTCTTATAAGGACAACGTTTAATTGGGGCTGGCTTATAAGTTCAGAGGTTCAGTCCATTATTGTCAAGGCAGGAACATGGCAGCATCCAGGCAGGCATGGTGCAGGAAGGGCTGAGTTCTACATCTTCATCTTAAGGTTGCTACGAGGAGACTGGTTTCTAGGCAGCTAGGACTAGGGTCTTAAAGCCCACACCCACAGAGCCACACCTACTCAACAGGGTCACATCCTCCAATAGTGCCACTCCCTGGGGCAAGCATAAGCAAACCATCACACCAGCATTTCATGGGATGGTCTTGATGGAGGGAAAAATCTACATCCCTATCCTCACAGACCCGGATGGATGCTCCCAGCAAGAAGGATCCTAAATTTAGGGAGTGGCAACAGTTTTTGTTGGTTAACCTGAAGGGCTTCCCAGTGGCACAGGCTGCCAGCACTACGTCTGGCTGGTGTAAGAGCAGGACAAGTCAATGAACTGTGAGGAGGCCAGCCTAGCAATAGGTCTGGAGATCTCAGTAGCAACTTCGAGGTGGTGGCCTTCTGCAAGAAGTATTACCTGGAAGCCCTGGTGGCAGGCATGTGTAACCAGGAAGGATGGGACAACTATGTGCTCAAGCTGTAAGAGCAGTCGTCTAAGAAGTCGGGGCACTGTGGAGGCTGGCAGTCCTGGGAACCCCCCACAGCAGTGTCAAGTTGTGCAAAGCACGCCGTGTCTCACCCCATCCTTCCTACTCTCTTATGGGGAGTTCTCAGCTAGGATAGAGGTTTAGGGTGTCTTCCTGCTGCCTGTCATTATGATTCTGGGCAGTCACCCCCAGTTGATGTTTGATTGAATTTAGGCTCTATCTGGGGAGGGGTTTGGCATTCTGGTGGAGTCGTTCTATCGTTGAGGTAAGAAGAGCCACTCTGAGAAAGAAAACATTCTCCCAGGAGCAGGTCCACACCAGAGGGCCAGGGCTAGGGTTGGCTGTAAGTGGTTTAACAAGGAGACTTGGTCAGAATCAGGCAGAGTGGCATCTTTTGCGGTATGCTTTTAGGGCCCAGTCCCCCGATTGAGACAAACCAAGGCTCTGATCTCAGCTGAGTCCTGACAGTCCAGGGCAGGTGGCTGCAGAGGTGTGGGTGTCCTGTAGTTCTAAAGAATGGCGCTGGCGCTGCTTCCAGGAGGCGTGGCCATGGAGAGACCCTGCTAAGCCTGATGCTTCTCAGTGGGATGAGGGAAAGTCAGCGAAGCTGCTGGGTGTGTTGATCCTGTCTGTTCATCATCAGATACAAATAAAAGTCAGAAAAGAAAAAAAAAAAAGAAAAAGAAAAAAGCAAGGGAGAGAGAGAATGGAAATGTTTCTGGAGACCACCAATGGGGTTGCAGAATGAGCAAACTCTGGTGGACCCGGGGAAGCTTCTTGGGTAAAATCTCAGGTCCATCAAACAGTAGCCAATAAGGGGGCAGGAAAGAATTCACAGCTGAAGACAGGATGTTGGCTACAGATCCCTTATAAAAAGCCTTGAAATAAAATGATGGAGGCCTTCCGACCGCTCTTTTCAAAGTTATCTTGATTGCCACAGGTCCTCTGCAGCCCCGTTCAGATTTTACAGTCTTCTGCTTTTTAAGTTGCTGCGTGAAATCCTGCTTGGATGAGGAGCTCAAGGTGAAGGAGTAAGAGCGTAACAGAATGGAGTTGGCGAAGGGAAGAGTGACCAAGGCGTCCTCTGGAAACTGACCTTGTGGACGAGTCAGAGCTTCTGGGGAGACAGCTGGAGACGGGCTGGCAGGATGGTGTGTAGAAGTCTACAGAAGGCCTGCCATGGGCTGCTACTTCTGTGACTTTATAACAGGCATCTGCTCCTGGGCCGGTGGATGGAAAGAACAGTGTGCACAGCGTGAGTAGACTCAGGGGACGTGGAGCTGAGAAGACACGGAGAGAGTGACATCTGGCACTTGCTGCTTTCAATACACCTATAAATCACAGAGACCATCGGAAATAGTGGTTGCTCTCCCGCTTCCAAAGTCTGTGCACGTTTCTCTTTTAGCGTTCCTAAACTTACAACCGAATAGGGAAGGAGACTGTAAATGTGGTCCTGCTTTACTCAGGTGGACAGAACAAAACCCACTTCATCTCCAACTGGCCTGTTAGCATTACTTTCCTTACTCTCACAGACATCAGATCCTGCATCCTTCATCCCCGATGTCCATGAATCATACCCTTTCTTCTTTGCTACTGGCCTCCCTTAGTTCAAGCATTCATACTTTCATGCCTCGATTACTTTAATTGCTATTAGCTTGCGACTCCAGGGGCAGTCCTTTAAAACAGACCACAGCTCAATGAGCCTCCACTGTAGGATGGTCCATTCTTAGTGTCCTCCCCGCACCTCCTCCCCACCAGTGACTTCGGATGTCCCGCATGTCTTCAACACGCATGTCTTTCTTCTCCCTCTCGTGGGCTTTGTGGCAACGGTCAAATTCCTTAGCACAACACACAGCCCAGTAATGCTTAGACGATGTGTCCAAAAATAAAAACAAAATGTGGTTGGAATTCTGCCTTAGCCACTTACGTTCCTGGACAAGCCAGTTAGTGTAACTGGGTTTATATTTTTTAAATTGTAAAATGGAGGAAGGTTAATAACAGTCCTCCCCTCGACCGTTCTGGTTAGAATTTAATGAGATATAAGGCGCTCACACGTGCTAACTTTGCATCAACCGATTTATTGAGATGTTGTTATTTCCTTTGCACTGCAGTCTCCTTCCAATTTGCATCTACCTTTAATGATATTTCTGCCAAACTGAACTACTTATTCTTTTTTTCCTCCATCTTTATTAACTTGGGTATTTCTTATTTACATCTCAATTGTTATTCCCCTTCCTGGTTTCCAGGACAACATCCCCCTTACCCCTCCAACTCCCCTTCTATATGGGTGTTTCCCTCCCCATCCTCCCCCCATTGCCACCCTCCCCCGAACAATCACGTTCACTAGGTGTTCAGTCTTGGCAGGACCCAGGGCTTCCCCTTCCACTGGTGCTCTTACTAGGATATTCATTGCTACCTATGAGGTTGGAGTCCAGGGTCAGTCCATGTATAGTCTTTGGGTAGTGGCTTAGTCCCTGGAAGCTCTGGTTGCTTGGCATTGTTGTTCATATGGGGTCTCAAGCCCCTTCAAGCTCTTCCAGTTCTTTCTCTGATTCCTTCAATGGGGGTCCCGTTCTCAGTTCAGTGGTTTGCTGCTGGCATTCGCCTATGTATTTGCCATGTTCTGGCTGTGTCCCTCAGGAGAGATCTACATCCGTGAACTACTTATTCTTTATGTTGTGTCCCATTCTGCCTCTTCCCATGGCAAGGAAATGTTCACTCTCCATTTCTCCTTTTCCCCTAGTGGAGTACCCAAATTCCTCAGTCCTGATGATATCATAATAAACTCTATCGCTAACTACCTAGTCTCCCCCACGAACGTATCCAATATTACCCAGGGTCTGCATAGAAACAGAACGAATAGGTTCTATGCAGACATACAGAAATATATCAGGGCAATTTATTATGAAAATTGGTTCAGGCGAGTTTGGAGGCCCTCAGTCCACATCCCACAGTGTACCCAGTACTTGTCTGTCTGCCTCTGGCTTACTTTGCTTGGTAAAGTTCTCTCCAGTTCTCTCTGATTGCAGCTCCATTTGATAGAGGAAACAAGCAGTTACTATTAATTTTTTTTCTCATGAATTTCCGGGTCTTCGATATGTTTTTTTTTTTTTTTCTTTTCTTTTTTTTTTGGAGCTGGGGACCGAACCCAGGGCCTTGCGTTTGCTAGGCAAGTGCTCTACCACTGAGCTAAATCCCCAACCCCTTTGATAGATTTTTAAATGAAGTATATCTATAAAGAAAATTTTGTATTTTTGTGTTAATAATCATTCAGTTTTTAAAAATTAAGGTGACAATTTAGTGTTAGTAGATGTTAAGGCTAAACATTCCCATGGGCTGTTCGCACTGACCTGCTCTAAAATTCTCTTTTTCAAGCAAGTTCTTTTTTTTTTTTTTTTTTTTTTTTTTTTTGTTTTAAGTACAAACTTGGATAAATATGGAAAAAAATCATGCATGCCATTAAGCTTGCGACTCTGACTCCCACCCTGTATGCCATAATTCTAAGGCGCAGGAGGATGACTTCAGCATTTTTGCATTTCATAAACGAGTAAGAATAGATGAAAATCTCTTTAGAGAAACGGGCAAGGGCGGTTATCAAAGGAGTCAGAAAGGAAGCAGTAAAAACAACCAGGGAGTGTATGAGAGTGCATACCATGTGGGAAACACTTTGACCTCACTAGCAGAGAATTCCAATTGAGCCAATAGTGAGGCATCATCTGACCCGGTCAGCGCTCAGCGCAGCAGCATGGGCGCCCTCCTCCACTGCTGAAGGGAGTGGAGGTCTGGGCACCATCCGCTAATTGATAACGTGGGTGAAAAGGCTCAGAGCTGAGCTTTGCTCTGACTCTGTCCCACTTCTAGAAACTTGTTTAAGGGAATACCAGGCCAACTACCAAAGGGTAAATGAAAGGAGATTCGCTCTGGGAGGGGGAATCCCCTTTTCTCTGACAGCCACCTCATTTCCGTGCAATCCCCTGTGGTATCTCTGCCCTCGCTCTATCCTCTTAGGGCACAAGGAATAACTTGTTGAGTTTCGGAGCAGCTCTCTGCCTCTACTACTGTCTGCCTGCAGAGTCTGAGCTCTCTGGCTGCCCGCGAAGATGGTTTTTAGCTGACGACATCCCTTCCCTGGGAAAGTCTGGTCTGCAGCTCCGCCTGTACCCGAGGGCATGGATCTCCTTTTAATTCCGGGTTAAGAGTAGATAATGAACTGAAGTAAAGGAGCAGTTACAGCCAGAGGCGAGGGGGAATGTGAACCCACAGCCTCGGAATGGACCCGTTTTGGGAGGGGCAGGCAGCTCCGGGTTCGTCAGAGCTCAGCGTGGGTGGATAGAGGGCTGCAATGAATCTGGAAAGAGCATTTGGCTTAGCAGAACAGAAGGAGTAGGGCGACTGCGAGGGGCGACTACCGCAGCTTTCTGCAACCAGAAGATGGCGATGTGGTTGAAATGGAGACAGAGGTGTGAGTGGCTTCAGGAGACGCTGGGAGGCAAAATCTCAGGAGTTAGTGACGATCTGGACAAAAGGGATGAGTCAATGGTTTCACGAATTCTTTTTTTAATCAGTCAGGTAGGTGTGCTGTTAATATACCTAAGAATCTAATACACAATACACATAAGAAAGAGAGCTGACGGTGGTTGCAAAATCTAAAGTATTAACAAAATTCCCTGTGAAGAAGAGGATTTTGCCCCGGAGCGGCAAACTAAACTCGTAAGCAGACAGTGCATTGGTCAATGTGGATAGAAAGTTATTTTTATATTTCAGAGTGCATTAAGCACCACTCTAGAAGTCATGTGAGGCACCAACTGACTAGGACTCAAGTGGGCTCACAGAGATCAGGGAGTCTGTATGGGTCTGAGTGGATTCAGAAACCCCAGAATCCTCGTACCTGAGTATGGTAGATGTTTCTTCTACTCTGGACCAGGTTCCTGTGACCATGACACCCCATGGAGAGGGCCGTGACAATCTGTATGCAGATAAGGCATCCCTAACATCTCAGGGCAAGCTCTTAGACCCCAACCCACCCCAGAATGTATAGAAGGCCCTGTCCACAAGGAATAAAGCACATGTTATTTCGTCAATGACTGTCTGGAGTCTCTGTCGTTTAGAGCTGTAACATTTTGGGGAAGAGATATTCTCTCTCGAGGCTGGAAGTTTCTTGAGCCTACAGTGGTCACTTCCCACTCGGTGGCCAATTTTGGAGCAGCATTGGCCACAGAAAAGATCTGGCATCTGGCACCTAGGTCTGACACCCCCCCCCTCACTATCCCCCACTCTCCAAACCCAGCCCCTTCTGCCGCCATAGTGTCCTGGCATGGAAGATCGACTTCCCCTTGGAAAACACAACTCTTTGGCTGCTCTGGTTGGGGCTCTGGCCCCACAGATCTCTGCAGATAGCGTCTGGTACAGACAGGCAGTCCTCTGCATATATGTCATGGTCACGTAGCTTGTGTTCTTGTAGGATTTCTAATAGTGGGAGCTGGGACGTCTCCGACTCTCTTGCCTGCCCTTTCCTCCTACTGGATTGACTCATCCAGCCTCGTGAGAATGTGCTTGGTCTTTTTTTTTTTTTTTTTAAAAGATTTATTTATTTTTTATTTATAAGTACACTGTAGCTGTCTTCAGACACACCAGAAGAGGGCATCGGATCCCATTACAGGTGGTTGTGAGCCACCATGTGGTTGCTGGGATTGGACTGAGGACCTCTGGAAGAGCAGTCAGTGCTCTTAACCACTGAGCCATCTCTCTAGCCCATGTGCTTGGTCTTATTGTAGCTTGTTATGCCAAGTTTGGCTGATGCCCCTGGAAGACCTGATCTTTTCTGAGGGGAGGTAAAGCAGGGGTGGGTCTAAGGGAAAGGGGAGGTGGGGTAGAAGAGATGGGGGGAAGGGAAGGAGGGCAAACTGCAGTTGGGATCTAACGTATGAGAGAAGAGTAAATAAAAAGGAAAAAAAAAGTCATGTGAGCATTAAAGACAGTTGTCATTACCAGATGCTTAAGAACTAATTCAATGACGTGAGTTATTTAGGTAGGGGAAGTAAAGTACAGTGGTGGTTGGCTGAGAGGAAGCCCAGGCAGGACTTCTAGAAAGGAAAAGTTTACTGAGCACCAGCCCTGAGGTAGTGGAGAAGGTGTGTTTGCGGAGGGACAGAGTTTGATACAGAGTTTTCTTGATGAAGAGTTTATGGGTTTTGATTCATTTAGCCATTAAAAAGGTCTTAGATTTATTTTATAATTATGATTTTTTTGCCTGCATGTTTGTATGTGCACTTTGTGTGGGTCTGTTGGGTTCCTTGGGATTGGCTATGAATGGCTGTACATTCTGGGCATTGAACTCCTTCCTCTGTGTAATGAGCACCATCTTTCCAGCCTCCATTTAGCAAATAATTTTGAGCTACTCTTAACTTTTAGACACTGTCCAATCTTGGAAAACTGATGGTGAGTGAAATAGCCAAGTGCTGATATAAAAGGGCTAAGTAAATTAATTCACTAGGGAGTATGTCCTTGTAAAAACCAGCCAGCATACTCTGGGCAAAAAGAGTGTACCAGGAGAGTGGAGTGGGAGATTGGCTCTATGTTAATGGCGAGAGGAGGTCTCTCCAGTGAAGAAGGGTAAGCAAGCATCTCTAGGGGTCTTTTGGGGCAAATGGAGTGATTTCCACAGGAAAGAATTGGGTTGTCGGTGAACTGTGCCATTGGAATGATTGAATGGGGTTTTACTCATAGCTGGCGCTGGCTCAAGGCAGTCATGGAGAGTAGCTGGAGGAGAGGAGGCAAATCAAAGGTACCTCAGTGAGAAAGCCCAGATCTGTATGTGAGAACCATGGCTCTTTCTGACACACCATCCCCCACACGCCGTGCGAATTTGGTCCCTACTCTTATCAGTCCTGTGATCAAGGAAACAGTTTGATACTTTCTCCTGGGCAAGCATTAGAAAGTTACCCGCAGGTGGAAATGCCCCCTGTCATTAGTCTTGTTCAGTCATCTGGTTGTAGAACATTCTGTGTCGCACACACATTGGCATGCTGGCCACTTCTGGCTTAGATTGTTTAATATTCCCAGCTAATGAGATAGTTTGCGTGCTTGAGAAGGCGGGAAAAACAGTTGCAACTTTGTAATTAACTTCAGCTCTTGGGCAGCGTCCTTTCTGTTCTAGCAGCCTTGCTCAAAGCTATTTCAGAGATTGTTACTCAAGGCGGACTTTCACCCCTAATTATTGTGTACCTTTCTATGAATCTCCTTAAAACACTGCACCATCATTTATCTAGAATTTTGACACTTGGCATAGTTAGGTCTTAACGGCTATTAAATTCCTTTGATTGGGCATTAACTCCATCCCCTTTTCTTTCTTGGTGACTTCTATGTGGATGTTGTATGTTTCATTCCCTCTAGAAGGTGCTTTTTAGTAGATCGTATTTAGAGGTCATTGTGGTGCAGTCTGTGTTTTAGCAGAAATAACATTGACCCAGCTTTGGTGATGGGTAGGTAGACTTGGCTATGATTGTAACCTGCTGTTTACCTGGCAGTTTGATTAGTTGTTTCAACTTCAAGTCTTAAGGTCTTCTTATTTGTAAAATGGAGAGAATAGACTCTTTTTTAAAAAAAAGATTTATTTATTACTTAAGTACACTGAAGCTGCCTTCAGACACACCAGAAGAGAGCATCAGATTTCATTACAGATGGTTGTGAGCCACCATGTGGTTGCTGGGATTTGAACTCAGAGCCTCTGGAAGAGCAGTCAGTGCTCTTAACCACTGAGCCATCTGTGGGTTAGAAGAAAGGTAGAATGAGGTCGACTGTGGCTTGGGAAGAGTGGCTGAGCTCACATTGCCTTTATGTAAAGGCACAGCAGTGGACTGAGAAGCCCAGCAAGTCTTTAAGCAAAGGGCTGCCACCTTGTAGAAGAAAGTGTGGCTTAAAGCTGAATTGTAAGACATGACCCAATCTGTAGACAAGCAAACGAGAAAGCGATCGAGGGAACAAGCAAAGAGGTCTTTATCTAAAACGCGTCCGTGTACCAGGTGGTGTTTCAACTGAGATCCTCACAGAGGGGAGTAGAGCTTATGTGAGCGGAGGGAAGTATGTAGTCACAGCGCAGCACGGAAAGTCCCATCATGGCGGGGTCAAGGAAGGGAAGGGTTCAGGGATCCAAGTATTCGAAAGAGAGAAGGGGGATAGGAGACAAAATAACCACACCCGAGGCAAGAACAATGTTTGACCACCAGCAACAAACAGGAAGGTAAATTATGGGCCAAGTATTGGAGACTGGGCTCTGACGCACTCTTGTTTCTGCCCTTAGGAGGAAAAGGAGCCAAGCTAGCGAGGTGAGGTAACAAGGCCAGTGCCGACAGTGCCCGTGGGATGCTCGCGGAGGACCAGATGCTGCTCAAAGAGCAGAGGATTGCTATGTAATTTATCAGGAACAAAACTTTGGCTTGCCTCCTCTGGCTTTTGCAGATTTAAAAAAAAAAACAAGACAAACCAAACCAAACCAAACCAAACCAAACCAAACCAAACCAAACCAAACCAAACCAAACCAAACCACTTGGTACGTAACTTCTGTAGGATGTACAGAGCTGTCCTTGGTGCAGTTCTGTCTTAATGCTACTCTATCACATTTTTTTTTTTTTTGAAATGCACTCTCAGAAGACCCATCATTGTGAATTTCTGGGCAAATGACAGAGGAAGATGACATTTACCGTCTTCCACTGGAGCCAGAGTTTCTCAAATTGACGTCCCAGTAAGGACTCACTGGAGAATAGGCAGTCACTGACTTGCGTGATTTTGGAATTAACGCACTCCACTTCTTCAAGTGTCATAATTCCAGGAAGGCGATGTTTTGCACAGGGGATACACAAAATAAATATTAAAAAATGAGCATCATTCGAAGGCATCTTAACCTTGCTCTAGCTTTTCTGAGGTCAGCAGGGCCAGGGGTAAGTGGAATAAACAAAGAGACTTTGGGATTGTATCATGCCCACTATCTGCTGTTTATTGGTTCATAGCTATACGACCTGCCATTAGAGTTCTTGAAGCAAGATAGGTCTTCCAAATTATTCCACGGATTGAATTAGTGTTAATTTTTAGACCTCATCTACTGTCTAAAAACAATATATAACCATCTTCCCCTTTTTAGAACAGGTGGAAACTCTAGAGAAAGGCAAATTGAAATACTTCTAGAAATTGCTAAAACGTTAATTAAGTTTCCCTTTGCTTAGGGGAAGTCAGAGCTTGGCAGTGTTTCAGAGTCCATAAAGGCCCGTGCACTTGCCTAATTAATTGTGATAGTTACTAGAGTGAAACAGAGAAGTTAACACAAACCCCACAGCCTAGCGAATTTAGAGTCTGTGCTGGGCAAAAACGAATTATTCAGAAAAATTGGTATCTGTCTAGGACTGGGGGAAAAGGATGTCTCCTGAAAGGAACCACTGTTTCTCATCAGAACTGTTGTGTTAGGATAATTTTACACGAACCACTGTTGTGTTAGGATAATTTTACACGAACCACTGTTGTGTTAGGATAATTTTACACGAACCACTGTTGTGTTAGGATAATTTTACACGAACCACTGTTGTGTTAGGATAATTTTACACGAACCACTGTTGTGTTAGGATAATTTTACACGAACCACTGTTCCCTGCCATCTCTGACTTGATTGTCACATAAACGATTTACTGACTGTGGCATGAATGCAATCCATGGAAAAATCTCAGAGGAAGTGCTCAACCTTGCTTGGTCTCCTGCTTCAACACCATGTGGGGCCATGCTTGGGAGCCTTGGTATCTCGATGCCTTTCCTAGTCTGTCTCCCTAGGCATCTGTGTGTTCTTTCTGTAAGTGCACTGTAGCTGTCTTCAGACACACCAGAAGAGGGCATCAGATCCCATTACAGACGGTTGTGAGCCACCATGTGGTTGCTGGGAATTGAACTCAGGACCTCTGGAGGAGCAGACAGTGCTCTTAACCACTGAGCCACCTCTCCAGCCCTCTGTGTGTTCTTTCATCTCATTTCTAGAAGCCGAGATTTATCCCAGGCCAAACCCTTTTCCCTGCACACAGATCATTTCAGGATGCTCGTTCCTCTGGGGTCTTTAGAACTACGGCCCCTGGAGTTTTTCTTTGCTTTACCTGGACTTATTTATTTCTCTAATGAGGCCTAGACTTTGGTCTTCGTTTCTCCCACACCCAAAAGGAACTCCAGGCCCACAGTAGCTGCTCTAATACTTGCTGCTAGTGTAAACTTGTTAGTGGAACGCCTGCCCGTTTCTCTTCTTACAGATAAAGGCACATTGATGGGAAGCCTCTGTCGGACTCATTTAAAAAGTCCCTATTATCTTTGAAATTAGTTAATTGAGTGACTAATTTTGTGCGTAGGTTCATCTACATATCGTGGGCATGTGAATCATGGTGCCTGTATGGACGGCAGAGGATAACTTGGTTGAGTTGGTATTTTCCTTCCACCAGGTGGATTCTGGGAGTCTAATTCAGAGCAAGGCTTGAGCAAGCTTATTGGCCCCATCCCTATATCTCAACACATTGTATGGGGGTATGGTAGGGTCTCAAGAAAGCCTACCGAACAAATGAACATTAACCAGGAATTGTCTTGATGGACTTCAGCCCATTGTAAGAGAACAATAAGCTCCCTTGTTATAATTTCAGAATATACTACATAGATGTAGCAAGGCGAAGTGGCCTAGTTGGTCTTCAGATGAGGGCTGAGAAGGAGAATGACTTAAAAGGCCTTACAGGGTGGCCCCTGAGGGTCATGGCGAATCCAAGCACATCCCTGACTTGTAGCTGTGAGTAAAGTTCCCTTCCTTTCTCCATGGGATGAAATGCAAATTTCAGAATTTCGTTAAAGTCACTATTTTTTAAACCAACTGGCCAGGGAGAGCTGGTGTCTGAGCTGACCTGGGTCAGGCAGCTGGAGTAGCATTGAGGAGCAGCTTGGGTCAGTGCTCATTTGATACCCAAGGGCACATCCCATTTATCCCCAGGGTGGATCCTAGCCCACCTCAGTCAGCAGCAAGGACAGGGTCACGAACGGAGCTGCTCCTTTTTAAGCGGTGGGCTCAGGCAGACAGTGAGATGAGATGATCATTTCTTCCCTTTGGATACTTTTTTCAAGTGTTTGTAGGAGTAAACTTCTCCCCCCTCCTTTGTCTAGGATTTCCTGTATATTTTAATTACTGCGAGATAGTGATTTCTTCTGCCATGTTCAACTTTTTAGAGTCAAATAATCTCTGGCATTTCTACATTAACTAAGAATTATTAATTAAAATAAAAATTGTTTGAGTTCGCATGTATGTATTTCTATCCTTTTATTCTACCCAGGATTCCAAATAAAAGATAACCTATCTGTATTTAAGCACTGCCAGGACTTCTCACAGGTGCTGTTTTTCAATGGGAAGATCATGGGCTTTAGACCAATATGTGTTGGACTCCTGTGTGTTTTGTTACGATGTGAAACCTGGAGCGTATACATGCTAAACACCTCCTGATTTACAAATGTGGAAAAGAGAGCTTAACAAATGTGCTTGAGAGTTCTTAATAAGTGATAATTGTTTTTCTTAGGCAAACATTTGAACTAGCAATGAACCTTAATACCGATTCTAACTTTACTTCTAAAAGGACCAGTTAATTTCATGGCTTATGTTGGTATCAGTAAGCACAGGGATAATTAGCATGAAGAATTAAGATTCTGTGACCTTGAGTGTAGAGTGTTTAATGATACAACTTCGTTGCCTGAGAACTATTTTGAGCGTAGTCACAAAGGACGTGACAGTAGAGGTGAAACTCCATATTCTGTTTTACCTGAGGGGAAAGCGTTGTTGACAAGAGCCTCTACCATAAACTAATGGCCTCATGAGCTTCCAGGCTTCTCTTGTCTCTCTTCCTTTCTCATGATGGGGATTGAGGGTCAAAGACATACACTATTGCATCCCATGTGGGTTCTGGGGATACACATTCAGGTCCTCATGCTTTATAGCAAGCACTTTACCCACAGAACTGTGTCTCCAGCCCTCGACTCCCGATGATGATGGAGACTCCATCCAATTCCTCTAGCATGACGGTGATGTCACATGGTGGTTCTGTCCTCAGCTCCTCTGCAGACTCATCACCACAAAGGAAACATATCCCTCAAAGGAAACCTCTGGTGGTTTGATCGAGTTGCTAAGTCTGCCTATTTATCCCACATGAAAGCAGGGAAAAGACTATTTGTACTTTTAAGGTACAAATACTTACAAATACCCAGAGTACTGGAGAACTGAAGTTCTACCCCGTGTCTGCTTCCCAGCTTCTTCTCATTGTCTTCAGATGTTTGTAATGACAGAGTCTGTACACTTCGCCTTTGAATCATTGTTTCTACAAAACGCTTCCTGGGATCTGCAGCAGTGGCCCGTGTCCCTGTCTGCCCCGTCTTCCCCCGCACTGTCTGTGCACGCTATTTACTTCTGGGCCTCCAAACTCGTTGCTCTTACTCCTCCACCAGGAAGCATCGGAGAGCTTGACATGACTGAGTTTCTGTTTAAAACAGCCCACCTAGTCGTATTAAGAAGCCCATACATAGAAACACATGGCTTTAGGGTGTAGAAAACTGGCTTAGGAGTTAATCCTATGAGGACTTTTGAATCAAAGGAGTAGTTTAGAGAGTGGCACCGACTGTGTATTACTTTATTTCCTTTGGGCCACAGCTGGGTCCAGCAGGTGTTTCTCAGTCACACAGTGCAGCAAACTTGTCAATAAGAAGGCCTCAGACATCAGTTATCATGAAATTTCTTTCTTTTGGCATGGCATGAGAATTTCATGGAAAAATGAACACTGTTAGACTCCATCTAACCATCTGTTTCAGGTACACTGGGAAGCCAACTTGTCAACAAGAAGATATCAGTCGTTAGTGACATGAGACTTCTTTTGACATGGGGTGGAAATTTTATAGGAAAAAGAACAGTGTTGGTCTCCATTGGTCTGTCTGTTCCTTCACTCATCCATCCATCCATCCATCCATCCATCCATCCATCCATCCATCCATCCATCCACCTTGAAAATTCTTACTGAGCACTAAAATGCCAGACACTATGGTAAACACTAGGAGAGAGAGCAGCAGACACTATTGGTTCTTTTGGCTCTACCCCTATGGGCCTTATAATCTGGAGGCAAAGGGCTGAGAAGTGGGAGGTGTGAGACAGTTCGGTGCTTGTTGGAGAAGCACTGATTCAGGGATGCTCAGTCTAGTTTCAGTCTTTACAGTGTTCACATCCAAATATCCCACATGAGCTTCTCCAACACCCATCTAGGGAGCCCTGCAGGGATCATTCTTCTTACTTATAAATGAAGAATTAGCTTTTGAAGAACCAGAGAACCAAGCTCTTGTAGACTGAGTGCTAAGTCTAGTGTGGTCTCTGCTGTTCCCCTGCAATGGATGGCTGGAGGTCTGCGGCTCTTGGCTCTGCTGCATCAGCCTCCAGGCTGTGCGCAGCCATCATCTCAAGCTTTCACATTTACATCAATGAACCAATGCTTAGCACTGCCCAAAGGCCTGGGAGCCAAGAGGATGCTCCGGTTAGCACAACACGGAGAGCTCTTTAGCTTCAGTTAGGGTTTCCATTGCTGGAAAGACATGCCATGACCAAGGCAACTCTTATAGAGGACAACGTTTAATTGGGGCTGGCTTACAGGTTTAGAGGTTCAGTCCATTATTACCAAGGAGGGAAGCATCCAGACAGGCATGGTTCTGGAGAAGGAGTTGAGAGTTCTACATCTTGTTCCTGAAGGGAACCAGAAGGCTGGCTTCCAGGCAGTTACAAAGAGGGTCTCAAAGCCTTCCCCAACAGTGACACTCTTCCTCCAACAAGGCCATACCTACTCTAACAAGCTCGTACTTCCTAATGGTGCTACTCCCATTGGGCAAGCACATTCAAACCACCACAGCTGGTGATCCAACCACTGCAATTAGGAAAGGAACCGGGGGCTCTTACAAGTTGACACAGAAACCACAGGCACTCAGGCATGAGGTCTAACTTGGATGAGCATGGTGAGGTAGTCCACTCAGTTGTCTGTTTTCCTGACATATGAAGTAGAAATCAGATTCTCCAAAGATAAAACAACCTATCTACCACAGAACCCAGTAAATAAAGCTTAGGGAATCTCGTGGAAGAGAGGGTGGGGAGAGTGTAAGAGTCAGAGGACCAGAATGTCTGCTGCCTTCTGCTATATATGACAGGGAAGCTGCACCCCAGAGTCTCAACACTATAGTCACCGAAACAAGACCTGAACTATGGCAACACCGGCTGACATGACAATATGGATGGGGGAATTCTCATGGGGCCCCACTCATAGATGGAAAGCTACAGGCAATTAATGACTTTCGAGAGAGCCCCCAATGAGTTTTCCACTGCCAAATAGTCAGCCCTAAAAACATAAACACCTAACATCACTAAATGGACCAAGTAGGTTATGTTTATATTTATTCATATATATGCAACAATAATAAAGAAAAAGAGGATATGATTCTGAGAGGAAATGGGGAGAAGTTGGAGGGAGGGAAGGGAGGTGAATGACATGATAGAAACAGCACACATATATGAAATTTAAAACAGAATTATATATATATGAAACCCTGTCTTGAAAAACCAAACACCAAAACCGAAACCAACAGGAGTAACAGGAATGTGATTAGCAAGTATAAATAATGATTTAAATAATTGCTGTTATTGGATTTCAGATAAAGAGAATGTAAACTTGAGCTGTGATGAGCTGTGACTTTTTTTTTGAGGACCCAAGTACAATGACTCATTTTAATCGAAAGAACCAGGTTGGATTCCGAAGACCAACCTGGCTAGTAGGGGTGGTGGCCAGGGGCATGAAAAAAAGAAAAAGACTGGATATTAGATGTTCCTGAGCAAACGTGGTATTCCAGGAGTTAGGAAAATAGGCTCAGGAGTTGTATAATTGAGATACAGTGTGCACAATTCTGAGATTAAACTCATGTTTATCTTAGGACAATATTTATCAAGGTTCGCCTACTTCAAAACTCCTAGGAGCTTGAAGGCAAGGGGAGGGAACTGGATTACCTGGGGTTAGATTCTGAGGATGAATTCCCAAGAAGACAGAGCAGGGAGATTTAGGATTGGGAAAGGTATGGCGGAGCAACTGCAGCGTCTACACCCACTTCCTTCTTCCTCAACAAGGCCGGCTCACTGATTGCTGGCTGTCTACTCATCACCTGGGTTTCTTTTTGCACTGATGCAAGATAGGCTTTCCAGTGTTCCCTAGGTAAGTTAATAAGTGGATGCCAGCCTCAACCAGTGGCAGGGGGATTCAACCAGTGGCAGGGGGATTCATCCAGGGGTAGGGGATTCGATCTTGACTCTAGGATATGGGGTGGACTTTTTTTTTCTGCTTCACTAGTCCTGAGAGTTGGAAGTAGGGATGCGCTTTAGTTTTAAAATGAGATGAGGCAGGAATGAGGATTGCTTAAAACATGGGTTGAACGTAGAGTCAGGAGACTTTGCTGTCTTCAGAATGAAGGCAAGCTATACATCCATCAAATGGTTCAGCTGAGTTGTCTCGTCTTCTGTCTACTCCGAAACAGCCGACCACCCAGTGGTAAATAAGACACAGTTCCTGTCCTGGAGGTGAATATCGTTCCATCTGATATGAAACTGGAATAGGGGATGCGGAAGGGTAGGGTACAAGGATGGGGGGATTGGAGGATGGGTGAGAGGAAACGGCAGAGGGAAATCCAAGTTTAAGTATGGGCAAACATAAAACAAGGAAGCCTGATACTCTGTAAGCTATTGAAATATAAAAGTCGATATAAAATAAAACATATTGTTCCCAGTGATGCCGGAAAGAGAATTATCTAAGGAGGTGAAGAGAACAGACGACTTAAAGGCATTCTCCTTTCTTCTTTTCTTTTTCTTTTTTTAGTATAGAATAGAGTTTATTCAGGGCATGGGGAGGGGAATCAAGGGGGTAGTAGAGGCAGAGAAAGAGGGAGAGAGAGAGAGAGAGAGAGGGAGAGAGAGAGAGAGAGACAGAGACAGAGACAGAGACAGAGAGAGGGAGAGAGAGAGAGAGGAGCACTTAAAGGCATTTTCTTAAGAAAAGGTCAAGCTTTTCTCTAGTTGAGGCCAGGGAAGGCTTTCACTGGAGAGTGAGCAGAGCAAGAGGACCCTGTGTGGTGATGGAGGTGGCTTGGGAGGTGACCTTGTTGTTCTGGTGGGTGACACACAGGATGAGTCATGGTAGCTGGTGCTGGGCCTCATGGGTCTTGCTAACGAGCAGCTGTTATTCTATGACCATTTGTATTCGTTCTGTGCATAACACAATTATGCAATTCGGCTTATGTTTAGAAAGGGGATTTAGGTCAGAAGGTACAGGAAGGCCTGGAGGAAGACAAGGGCTGTGAGGGATCTGGAAGGAGGCTAAGTAGGTAAAAGTTAATTAAATGCATGCCTGATGAGATATTCTGATGCCTCATAGGCTGAGACGGACAGACCGATGGAGCAGTTGGCCCTGGAATAGGGCGTTCCTCACCGGCAGTAGCTGTGACTTCCAAAGACCAGTTTTCCAGGCCTCTGGAATATAAGCTTGGGTCGTTTTATTAGTTTTCTCTTTGCTGTGGCAAAATACTTGGCCAAAAGCAACTTGAGGGAGGACGAGTTTATACTTGCTTATGGCTTGAGGGAGTACCGTCCGCCATGGAGAGGAAGACAGGGCAGCAGAGAAGGCACGTATCAGGAGTCGAAGGCTGGCTGGTCACCTTACATCTTCAGTCCAGAGTCAGAGTGAACAGGAAATGGGGTCAGGCTATCCAACCTCAAAGCCAACCTCTGCTGATTCACTTCGTCTGCGTAGGCAACTCATGGAGAGTCAACAACTTTCCCAAACAGTTCCACTAACTGAGATCCAAGTGTTCAAACACCAGTGTGTGGGAGACAGTTCACATCCAGATCACTATGGCTGTCTTTTGTCCGTTCCCCCTATATTGGTAGGGGGTTGTCACTAGCAGACCTGCCCCAAAATGACACACAGTTAGTTCTGTGACCTGGATGCAAGTTTCTCTATGATTTAAATTCTTTTTTTTTTTTTTCTTTTCTTTTTTTTTTGGAGCTGGGGACCGAACCCAGGGCCTTGTGCTTGCTAGGCAAGCGCTCTACCACTGAGCTAAATCCCCAACCCCTGATTTAAATTCTTTAAAAATCTAGTTTGATGTTTTTGTATACGACATAAGGGCTACCATCTTTTTTTTTTTTTATTTTTTAAAGATTTACTTTATGCATATGAGTACACTGTACCTGTCTTCAGACACAACAGTAGAGGGCATCAGATCAGATTAGAGATGGTTTTGAGCCACCATGTGGTTGCTGGGATTTGAACTCAGGACCTCTGGAAGAGCAGTCAGTGCTCTTAACCACCGAGCCATCTCTCTAGCCCCAGACTACTACTGTCTTAGCAAAGTCAAGGGTCCAGTGAACTCTCCCCCTTGCGTAGCTGAAACATCCTATCTTCTGAATCACTGCTCCCGGTTTCTCTCTTCCCTTCAAGTCCCCTGGCAATTACCTTCCTATGCTCTGCTTCTGTGAGCTTAATTATTTAACATATTCAGATAGCTAGGGCCATGGAGTGTTTGTCCTTAAATAGAACCTTCACATGACTTAGCAACCCCATTTCATGGTGTTACCTAAAAGAAATGAAGTGAGGATTTTTTTGTGGTGGCACAATATTTTGAAAATACCCCTTACATGTAAAGAGACTGGAACTTTTGTTGCACCCCACATCTAAGTCCCTAAGACTTAAGATTGTTGTCCTACCATGTACAACATAGTATGTCATTTTTTTAACCTGCATTTAAGAGAACAATATAGCAATGAAACCGACTTGCCTGGATTTCAACATTTATAACTTAAGCTAACGCAGAGCTGAAATCTTAAATTATGTACTTCTCCATGCCCCCACCCACTGGTAATGCACACGTTTGTGTGATGAATACCGAAAATGGCAGGTAGGTTGACAGCAACCTTATAAATGAATATCCACCAGAAATGTCGAAGACAACACATGGACACTGCTTAGTCGCCTTCGTTTGTTTTCTGGGCCAGCTGGAGGAGACAGGCAGAGAGGGAGAGAATTCAAATCTGGCCGCACTCTTGGTTAAACTACTCCAAGGGGGAAGTGTTTCCTTTCCTTCCCACACATTTAAGGTACTCTGGGATGATTACTAATGTACTTAGTCAATGCAGGATTTTAACAAGTGTTTGCGTGTTTGTTCTCCCACGGCCATTCTCCACAACGGCCAGGAGGCAGGAACAACCTAGACACCCAGCAGAAGAATGGATGAAGAAAGCGTGGTATCATTCCAGGGCTGTTAGGGTAAGGGTCCTGGATACCTGAGTGAACCAGGATTGACTACTACCCTTAATAGGCCAACTAAAGAGACTCATAGTGAGAAGCTGAAAGGAGAGAGTTGTTTAATATGGCCACACTGGGAGAGCAACAAAGAGGTTCAGGGACCCTCACTCTATTTTGGGGTCCTGATATTCTGTTAGGTTTATTTAGTTAATTTATTTTATTAATTTTTTCAGGGCATGGGAAGGGGGTTAAGAGGCTAGTAGGGCAGAGAAAGAGAGAGAGAGAAGTAGAGAAATATAAGAGGAGAGGAAGAGAGCACAGGAGTAGAGTAGAGGCTGGCCATGAGCACGCAGAGAGAAGGCGGGGAGGGGAATGGGGAGAGAAGGGACAAAGGGCAAGAGAGAGCAAGAGGAAGCAGGAGCAAGAGCTCTGTTAGGTTTAAGTAGAAGGTGAGAGAAGGTGACGGGGTGTGGTCTCAGCCGTCAGCATCATCTTGGCCCAAGGCTCTATCTAGTACAACTTGCAGGTCTCTTTCTGGGTGACAATGTCCACCTCTGTCTGGTACCATGGGTGTACACTGGTTCAGTTATCTGTCAGCTAACAGGAGGGGTACAGATATTTGTTTAGAATATCTTTATTCCTGCCTGGACAGCGGGAGGGTATGTAGATGACAGATGAGTCATACGACTCATCCTTCTGAAGGAGGAAGTCCACCGGATGTGAAAATATGGGAGAACCTTGATGTCGCCAGCTGTGACTTTTGAAAGTTGACCAGGATGAGATTTTCCTCTGAGTGGCTCCTCCAGCATGGCCAATGGGAACTATGAGGAAGGTTCCAGGCACACAGGTTGCTGAGGGCAGAGCCATGGACCTGTCTGTTTTCAAGTGTTGCTTAGCCGTGGAACTAGGAGCCTAACTTACTACTATCTGGATTTTATCATCGACACCCACATCACATCTCCTCGCTTCCCAGAGAGCTCTAGGGTTGATGAATGTATTAGTTCTGAGAGTTAAGACCAAATTAAAAGGTATTAGGCTGCTCCCCCACGTCTCAGTCTTTCTCCCTATTTGCTTTCCTTAGACATCTAGGAAACGTGATGTTTTTTCGAGTAAACTCTGTGTTTACAGAATAACAGGAGTGACACATCACATGGCCTGATTTTCACCCTGATTGTGGAGTAATAACATACCAGGGTTGGAGCAGACAAGCACACCTGGGTAATGTTCTTCAGTGGCCTAATGAGATGCGTATCCCCGGGCACACTGCATCACTCTTCTGTGCTCTAATTGCTGAAACATGAGGAAGTTAGACAGGGCTCTAACACCAAGAACTGAAGAGTCCAGAATTACATAACACCGAGAACTCGATTTTCATGAGCTGTGTAAGCAAGCGTTTGAGTGTGACCTTGGAGAACTCAGCTACTCTGTACAATAGGCTCTCGTCCATTGCTTGCTCGCGCTCTCTCTCTCTCTCTCTCTCTCTCTCTCTCTCTCTCTCTCTCTCTCTCTCTCTCTCTCTGTCTTTGAGTTAGGTTGCATTTTTGTCAGCCGTGAAGTGAATATCACATTTGGCTCCAGAGGTTGACCATGTTTGACTTAAACCAACAGATCCACTGTTTCTAAGATGGGCACGTGTCCCAATTCAGGCTACTGAGAAGGGAGGGAATGTCTTTGCTGGGTAAAGAATGAAGAAGGAAGTGAGATTGGAATATCAGCTACCATGAGGAAACCTGAGAACAAGCTGCTCAGACCACTCAGAGCACCTGAGGGACTTTCTCCTGGAGTTTCAGAAGGAGCTCACTATGGCCCATACCTTGGTTTTGGACTTTTAAAATCTGGAGTTGTACCGCCATCCCACAAAGCAAGTGGCTCAGAGCAGAAACGTTTTGTGGTGACTTTATTATAGATGACTTAGTCTGGAAGATATGCTGCCTAAAACTTCACATTTTATGGATATTTTCCTAAGACTGCTCTATGGCCAAGATGAGTTTCTGCCATACCAACGTTATCAAAATTTAAGAACAAAAAGATTTTGACCATGGTGGTATTTTGTTTTTCCTCTCTTTTCAGGGCTGTTAGTTCAATTGTCAAGAGCTCTGAACTAACCTGGCAGCGAGGACACATTCATGAGTCAGGTTTGAAATATGCCAGTCCTTAGTTGTTGGCTGTGGGTAACAGACAAGCGGCTCACCTTGTCAGCCTTGAGGCTGCCCTTGAAACTTGGGGATGGCCAACGTAACGTGTGACTCGACTTCTTTCCACTTAATCCTTACTTTCCTTTTAAGATGTTGTTTTAAAGAATAGCATCAAAAATACACCAATGAGAGGAAATAGAGAAATCTTTTAAAGGCTCCCCTCATGAGTGTGCTTGTCTATACAACTATAGCTTGCTATAGCACAGGCCAGACTCACACGGACAGCTTCTTCTTTCTCTTTATCTGCCTGTTGTCTTTCGTTGACCGCAAGGGTGTGGTTCCTTCAGGAAGTGGGATCGTTCTGGAGCATTTTATAAGAACAGTGAAGTAATCTTTCCACAGTGACTGATCGATCCTTCCAAGGGAGAATGGAAACAGGAGGGGAGGAATGTGTACTCTTTCAAGGTAGGGCACACAAGTGACAGCCGTCACTGCTGTGGCCTGTGGCTGACTTTCTGCAACAAAGCATATAGATACATTCGTGGATATTTTGTAGAGTGGATAAAAGCCAATGACTAAATCGGGGTGGCTACCTTGCCTACAGGTACCGTGCGGGGTCAGCAACACAGGTGCAAAATGCTTGATTTGGGGGACTGTTAAAGATGCTTGTTTGTTTGTTTGCTTTTTAGTCAATTCAGTTTTACTAATCGTTTACCAAAACACTCAGATGAAAGGCAGTCTTCTGTGGTTGAATTTGGCCGGAGTCTTACCCATTTTTTACTACGCTAGCTACAGTATTTTCCCCCATAAAGTCCAATGGAATTCTAATGTTTCACTTGGGAGTCGTGTTTGAATTCTTAATGCAGATGTGTGCTTTTGTCTTAATTTCCCATCAACACAAGTGTTTACTTCAGAAAAGACAATCATTCTAGAAGCTTCCTGGAATTTCACCCATTTTTTTTTTTTAAACCAAGAAAACAACATTATTTTGTAGTGTTATGCAATATAGCAGCTGTTGGTGTCTTTTACACGTGTTGGAAGTTTTCTAGCTCTCTGCTTTCTAAAGGAGGTTAAAACCTACAGGGGCAAGACATTTTACTTTCATGTTAGAGTCGCTACACTTTGGGAAGAATCTAATTGAACCCAACAAGTTGAGAGGCAGGAAAGAGACTGGTCATAGATGAGTAGAGGTGATATTGATGTCGTTTGTCAGACATGGTAAAGTGGGTGTGGGGATTGAGATAATCAAATATCACTCTTACTATATAATACAGAGGAGGGGGAGTTTCCAGTAACGGGCTTGGTTTTCAATACCCATTGGCCACAAATTGACAAACAGTTAATAATAAGTGACAGACTTACAGTCCTTACTCTAAAGTTTATCCGTTTATATTAGTTCTTTTTTTTCATGTGTTTGTGTGTATGGTATGCATGCATGCATGTGTGCGTGCCTGTGTGTGCATGTATGTGGATGCATGAACCTGCAGGTATGTGCTCTGTATGCATGTGGAGGCTGTGGGTCGAGGTCTGGAATCTTCCTTGATTACTTTTTCGCCCAAATCTTTTGAAGCAGTATCTCATCATCAAATCCAGGGCTTCTCTGTCTATTTAGTCTCTTCAGCTATCTTGCTGTGAGAGTGGCCGTCTTTACTTCTGATGCCGGGATTACAGGAGGCCACAGTGGCTGCCTGGACAACTCCAGTCCTCTTGCTTGCAAACCAGCAGTTTTAACTGCTAAGCCATCTCTCTAGCCCTCCTAAAGCCTTTCAAGTGCCAAGTAAATTGTTACCAGAAAGCCCTAATGACTAATCCTAATGCATCTGACTGATGATAGTTCATCATCATTGTTTAGTCCAGAGATATTTTTACATTCCTAATTACCCTGCTGTCTTTGTAGTAAGCAGAGGGAAGTGTGCTATCTGGGGCTTGGATTTAGAGTTTGTTTTTTTGATGTTTGGTGGGCATTTTGAGGAAGGCTTTTGGACCATCTAGCAGGTTTCCGAAACTTTACCAGAGATGCTTTCTCCACTTCTTTCTCGAGTCTAGTTCCTCAGTCTTCGTGAGAGTCTGCCTGCCCTTTGAGGCGTGCGAGGGCAACGTCGATGTGCCTTCCTGGTTACATTGCTTTAATGTCATTAACAGATGCTTTTATAGCTCTGTGGGGATGGAGCTGGCAAACAAAATGAGAATAAATAATTTTTGTTTATTTTTTTTCTAGCTAGGGATAAGTAGGGTTATTGATTATGGTATTGGCATTTCTCTAAATGTACACGTGAATCGGACTTGTCATCACGAGACTATCTGTCATTATGATTCTAATTCTCATTTTAGTCCAGCCTTTCTATCTTTCCTTTTATTCACTTTTCCTTTAGATTTTCTGGAACCAAAAAGTTAACAGTAACCTCGGGCATATTCTTCTTACTAATAGGGGGAAAAGTGTCTTTATTTTCAGGCAGATTGGACTTTGCTCTTGTTTTTAGATGGATATTCCCCTGGCTTTCTCCAGATAGTTTAGGATATCGAATGTGGAATAGAAGCACAGTAACTTCTATTGATGAAGGCACAGTCATGAATGGGACAAAGACGGTGATGATGTAGAGGAGGTATTAGTAAAACATAACCCACCAAAATGTTATTAATTATGAACACTTTCCAAATGCACTCAGAATATTAATCACAAGAACACATTGTAACTTGATGAGAAATTAGACCCACAATCCAGGAGGCAAAAGACAGAATATTTAAGATGCTAAATTACATATAAAATTTACAAACCCACTGTTTGAACTATTCTTTATTCCGAGAAATAGATCTGATTTGATTATGGTCCATGAATTTTAAAAATAATAAGGATCCAATAGATAATATTATTTAGATTTTCTTACCTGTCATAATTCTTTTATACTAATTTGTTAAGGCTTTTTTTTTGTTTCAAGAATATTGTAGTTCTATAAAACGAATTGATAAAATGCTCTGTAACTCTGGATGGTACAAATAAAGACTTTTAAAGACTCGAAAGAAGTTGATGAGCTTGGGAGGTTTTAAGGATGCTTCTTGGTGGGTAGTATAGAGGCTGTTTTGTGACTTTTGTTTCAGTACCAAGTCTTAGTTGAAGATCAATCCTCAGGGAAGATAAAGGAAATCTCAGAAGCATCGAAGGTTGGGTTGGAGCTTAGAGTGTCAGGTGTCGCAGTCTACGGTTACTACAATGAAGTACAATGAGACTAGTTTCATCAACTGGGATGTCGAAGAGCACAGTGCTGACCTTGCGGTGCCATGATTGCTGGGGTGAGGTGACAGAGCATGCCTTATTACAGAAGCACTATTCACACATATGAACTCACACAGACTGGGACAGCACACACAGGGCCTGCACAGGATCAAGCCTGATGGGGCCTCAGTGCTGAGAGGGGGAAGTGGACGCCTTATGAAGACTGTCTCCAACTGACAACCACCTGCAAAGATTAATTTTCTCTCATGGAGTCTCACCAGGCTAGAGCCCATACCTAAGGCTCCGTGCCCAGCAACAGATGGGCAGCTAGAAACAACTCAATGGTATTTTTGTAGATTGTTTTGGTCTTATATTACTTTGTTTGGGTTTTTTTTTTAATCCTACTTGTGTTTTGCTTGTATATTGTGGTTTCTGATTTTGTGTTTTTATTTCCGTGTGTGCTTTTGCTCTTTCTTATTTTTTCATTTGCCTGTTTGTTTTCTAAATATATACAGAGGGAGCAGCTGTGGAGTTGGGAGGGTGAGGAGGAGGTGAGGAGTGGTCTGGGAGGAGGGGGAGGAGAAACTCTGATCAGAGTATATTCTATGAAAAATTCAGTAAGAAATAAGGTACTAATGTTACCAGAGAGGCTCCACTCTTGTGAGTTCATCTAATCACAAATACTTCCCAAAGACCACACCTCTCCTAACCACTGACATTCACGTTTGGAAATTAGATTTCCAATACATGGATTTTGTGGGATACAGTCAAACCAGAGAACCAGGGTGTGGCCTTGGAATAATCCCACCTCTCCATGTTTCCTGTGTCCTAGCTGTTAGTTTTGTTTTGTTTTTTCTTTTTTTGTTTTTTGGTTGTCATTTGTTTCTTTTTCTTAACAGTGGAAGAACTACACCTTTTCCTTTAAACCCCCTCCCCTTAAGATAAGAAGTGAATGAAGTGCTATTTAATAACACCTAATTAAAACAACCAGGAATTAAAAAAATGTGGGTGTGATTCTCACACGTATGTCACATGTGTAGGTGGAGAGGAGTTACAGTGAACCTCTCTTACCTGAGAAGTGGAACTCATTACTGATAAGTTCCCTGCCTCCCATGAAATGAGCAAATGTAAACCAGACTAGATTAAAGTCAGGTTTATAGGGAAGCTGCACTTGGGCAAGTTCCCCAAGGAGGGGAGGGAGAGAGAAAGAGGGAAAGTAACACGCACAGAGAGAGAGAGAGAGAGGAGAAGAGAGGTGCCATTATCTAGAGTCTGAATTATCTAGAGTGGAGCCTCTAGGGGAAGGTTAGTCCCACCCCTGGGATGAAAAGTTGGGGGCAGGGTAAACCAGGTAGGGCTGAGGATTGATGGAGGCCAGGTCTGCTTTGGTATGTAAAACATGCATCTCAGTCCCCCATCCCTTCTGAAACCAAACAATTACCATCTGGAATCTTGACTGTGAGGACGAACGGACAGGAATATTTGCTGAGATTATATCTGAGACTCCATCAATACTAGAAACAGCCATCAAACAGCTGTGGACATTGTTATCTTTTAATAAATATTGAGCTTGTCTGCTCATAGCAACCCCATTGCCTGAAGAATGGATTCCAGAAAGAATACATTGAGGCCGGCACAGCTTGCCTAGTTTCGCCTTCCTCCTGCAGCCTTGTTGTGTGAATGTTCTGAGGCCTCGGACACTTGTCACAGTCCTCAGTGTTTCCTCTTCTGCTAAGTCACACCCCACGCTAGCACAGTCTTCACTGGGAGCGCTGAGCCTGGTGGGCTACAGGCTGTGTGAGGATAAGTGTGCCCCGAGCTCCAGCCACGAGTGTACGCTGTAGCAGGTGTGTGGTGCGGCCGTGTCACTTACCTGAATTTTTCTTCCTTTAGGGCTTAGCCCTGCACACCCCTCTGCTTTTGCTGACATTTCCACATAATCTTCCTCAGCATCCTACTCTTGTTTCTGGAGTGTTTTAGGAAGAGCGTCCACTAAACATTTGTGGATGAACTTGGGAATTGAAGTCTTGGGTACAGCCTGCTTTTAGGAGAAAGAATCCTGGAATGCTCATGCCTATTTCCAGCAATAGAAGCTCTATTCCCAAATTCTGAGGGATCTGCTGTATTTTTCCCAGATTGGCATGACTTCTTTTGGGCTTGGTGGAAGACGTGTACCCATGGGAGAGACTCTGGCTGTCTTTGAGTAGATGTTGGAGCAGTGCTAGTCAATTTTGGCTTTGAGTACAGTTTGCATGTGCAATAGTCTATTCTCATAATTTGGAGTTTCCTGCATGACCGGGAGGCTCCTAAGGTGCACACATCCCTCCGTCATTTCCTCACCGTACTGAGTGTGGCCAAACTCTGACCCTTTAAATGTCTCGACAACACCCAGAAGTTTGGGAAACAAATCTATTCAATTCATTAGTGTCATTTCGCAATGTGAAGGGTTTGTAATTCTTCAAACATCGGCCTGTGGTGGGCCAGGGTTGGGGTTATGTTACTGGTTTATATTCTCATAAAGAGCATCCCTAATTTTCTTTTCTCTGAGTATGAATTTTTCAGCAATGATGCAGCCCAGCCTTCAACTTAGTCAGTCTTCCCTAGGCGCTCTCTTGCTGATGTTTGACTCAGCAGGTTTTCTGGTGGCTTATGGGAGGAACATCTGTGCATTTCTATGTTTGCAGCATGCAGTCAAACACCGGCACGTCTGCCGTACACGTTTTCGTCTTCTGCACTCTTAGTCCTGTGTGCTGTGCTTTGAGCTCCATCCTTTGCTCTAGATTGTGTGTTTTGGGTTTCGGTGACATAGACCTTCATACACCCTTGGATGTGTCAGGCACAGAGCCCTGTTGTAATATCGCCCAGGCCATATAAGCTGTGTAGTCTGGTCTTGTAGCTTTATTTGTGTGGAGATCACACTGCTGATACAGAGATGGTGGGATGCTCTCGGATGGAGCCTGGGCCGGCATCCCTAGAATCCTCTATGACTTTCTCCTCTATGTTAAGCCTTTCTGCTGCCTTGTTAAGTCTTCTGTGATGATCAGGGCCATCACCTTAACAGAATCCGGAATCACGTGGGAGATGAGTCCCCGAGACTGTTGCTGTGGGGTGACCTTGGTTAGGTTAATGGATAGGAGAATCCATCTTAATTGTGGGCAAGACCATTTCATGGCTGGATCCTGGGCTGGATGTAAAGGAGATGGGACTGAGTGCAGGTGCTGATGTCTCTCTGATCCCCGTGGTGGATGCCATGTGACGCGCCTCTTTCCTGCTGCCTTGATCGTCCCACAGAAGGGACTTATCTTCAACCGTGAGCCCAAATAACCCTCCCTGCAGTAGCTTTCGATGAAGAATGCCCACGATGGGGACGATTTAATCACAGCAACGGGAAAAGAAACTAAGACCTCTTCCCCCAGGAACATCACACTTCTGCCCTAAGTACATCGCTTCCTTCACCACACAGCCACACTTTGTGCCATCTTGTGTGCCCACACTGTTGTCTAAGTAATCCCAGGAGGAGAAGACAGAGTGGCTGATGTTGTCTCTGGTCTTCACATGCAGGCGTGTGCGCATGTACCTGCAAAACACACACACACACACACACACACACACACACACACACAGACACAGACACAGACACACACACACACACAGACAAAAACACACACACAGACAAACACACACACATATACACACATACACACATACATACACACACACACACATACACACACACACACATACACACATACACACACACCCTCTCGCTCTCTCTCTCTCTCTCACACACACACACACACACACACATACACACACACAGACACACACACATACACACACACACACACACATACACACACATACACACACATACACACACATACACACACACATACACACACACATACACACACATACACACACACATACACACACATACACACACATACACACACATACACACACATACACACATACATACACACACACACACACACACACATACACACACATACACACACATACACACATACACACACATACACACACACATACACACACACACATACACACACATACACACACACACACACACACACACATACACACACACACACACACACACACACACACACACACACACACACACACAACACACACACACACACACACACACACACACACACACCCACAAATCAGCAGCCACCTTTCCCTTCAGCAGAGGAACTTCAGTGTTCTCAGGGGTCACAGTTTTTAGTTTCTTGTCTAACCATCATGCTTCCCAGCCTCACCTCAGCTTTCTTCCAGTTGCTATGCTAGGCCCACCCTCCCATTTCTTCTATGCTCTTGGTTCTGTTTTAATTGCCTTCGTGATTCAATTGATCATTTATGGCTTTATTATGTCTTTAGCTCTCTTTATAGGCCCCTTCTCTTGTTCTGATAAGCACACTGACAAGTATTAAGAAGGGCTGGACAGTTTTAAGTTCATGTGACCCAAGCCAAGAAAGCTGGGAAGTTCATTGAGCTAGAAGGGGCTGCCTTTAAAAAGTAGACCATCGCTCAATCAAGGCTTCGAAGAGCTCTAAATGCTTCTCTCATGGTAAGCAATATAGAAAACAGACAGACTAGAGGCACTGTCACTACGTCCAGCTGCTTGCTTCTAAAAAAGAAAATGCTACCTTGCAAATAAACATGACCTTGCACATGCATACAAGTCTTCTGTGACTGAGTGGTGTCCTCGGCCTGCCTACCCGGCAGTTGGCTGGCAGTTACTCTGGAGGGGAAGGCAGATCCTGTTGTTTTCAGTCCCTGTTTGCCCAGCTGTCCCCTGTGTCCCCTGTTCATGTCCTGGCTGCTGTTGTGTGCTGATGCTTTACTGTGTCTTGCCTCTGTGTAGGCTGCAGGAGGTGTAGACACCCATCATGAGCACATCTAGGGTTTGAAATCTTTTCCGGTTTTCTCTCTAGTAAGTTGTAGGCAGAAAACCCCATGGCATCCACAATGTTTATAAGATGGGAACATTACTTTTCAAGTTATTTCCTAATTTTTCTTAGAAGGAAAAGGCCCACCTGTGGACTCTGCATGTCTTTTAGTCCAGTGTCTATGCCACGAGTGTCGCTGGCACTGCTGTACTCCAATTGCTGCCACCTATATAACCAGGGAGAGCAAAGGCAGAGAAGCCCAACCGTCACTTTCTTTTATGAAAGACAGCATCACATTCATATTCGTATTTAAAAAAAATACTTCTTTAAAATTATTTTATTTACTTATAAAGATTCGTTTAGATCATTTAAATGTACATAGGTGTGCGTGTAGTTTTGTATGCAGTGGTTGTAGAGGCCAGAAGAGGGAGTCAAATCCCCTAGCACTGAAGTTACAGGTAAGCCACATCATGTAGGTGCTGGGCGCTGAGCTTGCATTGCCTGGAGGAACAGGACACATTCTTAACCATGAACTAGCTCTCCAGTCCCTATATTTGTATTTTTATCATTTTTATATTTATATATTAATGGTTAAAACCAATTACAACATGGCATTATAACACAATGCAGAAACTTCATGTTTTTTTACTTTTTTGGCGTGTATGCTCCTGCTTTTGTCAATTCCTGTCACTTAGGAGCTTTAGAATTATACACATGTTTCTATTACGATTTGCTGTAAGGCTAACAGTTACATTTCTTTAAAAAAGTTTCTTTAAGTTTAATTTTTTTCCTGTATGCCTGTTTTGCCTTCATGGACATCTGTGTATCGTGTGTGGGTCTGCTGCCTGAGGAGACTCGGGGACAAGAGTGACAGGCAGTTGTGTGCAGCCATGTGAGTGCTGGGAATTGAACTCTGTCCTCTGGGAGAGCAGAGCCATCTCTGTAGTCCTGCGTTTTCCTCCTTCCTGTAGAAGAGCCTCAGATCCGATGTAGGCAGGAGAATAACCCCAAGGAAACTTTGAACGTGTTGCCCTGTGTAAGAAACCCGTGGATCAGTTGTCTGACCTGGAAAAGGAAGATTTTCCAATGTGGCTACGATGGGGTTGGGGGACAGATATCTTGGACTATTTGAGTGGCCCAGTGTAACCAGATGGGTTTCTCTAGGACAGAGGTGGGGGCTGAAAGTGACTAACAGGAGATTCAATGTGATGCCATTGCTAGAAGAAGACAGGAGCCCATGCATGCTGGAGGCCCTGGAAGCTGGAGAAGCAAGGGCAGGACCTAAGTCTTTAGACTCAGTACAAACCCACCGAAACCTTGGTGTTAGCCTCACTCCTCACCTTGTTTGGAATTTCTCCAGCAAGATAATACAGTTGTGCTGTTTGAAAGCCACTGTTTTGTTGTTGCTCCTTAAAGTAGCAGTAGAAAACCAGGACCTAGGGGCACTCAGGAAAAAAAAAACATGACTTGCATCTCTTAAGAGAGTTAATGATAGCTTTTCTAGAGACCATTGACGTTTCAAAATGACTTTTGGGTTCAGTAAAGCATCTGAGGGCTTACTCACCCAGAAGCCACAGACTGAGTCATTGATGTATGGAATTTCCCACCACTTAGGCTTCCTCCCATGTTCTCTGGTCACTGTGCTTCCTGATCCCTTTGTCCCAACCTGTTCTGGGCTTGTGGGCTTGTTTCTCCTATGACATTGTCAAAGAGGCTTGGAACCTTGAGCTTCTTTTCTGCCTGGTGCCAACAGATGCTGGTACTTGGACTTTCCAGGCCAGGCCAACAAACATGTCGCTATGACCTGACATAAATTAGACGTAGATTACCAGCACCATATAAACTGTGTGGTTGTGCAACCTTGCAATCATCCTAACACTCAAGGTCATCTTCAGCTGTAATCCACAGTGAGTTATAGGCCAAGCCTGAGCTACTTGAGATCATAGCAAAGGAGGAAGAAGAGGAGAATGGGGGGTGGTGGTGGTGGTGGAGGAGGAGGAGGAGCAAGAGAATGGAGAAGGAGGAGGAGGAAGAGAATGGGAGGAGGAGGAACAAGAGAATAGGAGGAGGGAGAGGAGGAGGAGGAGGAAGAGTAGGGGAGGAAGAGGAAGAAGCAGAGGAGGAGGAAGATGATGATGAGGAGGGGACATGGTTCACATTCTCAAAGAGTTCATAGTGTAGTGTATTGAACCAGCAGAGACAGAGAGACTGGTTTACAACATGGAAAGGTCAAAGGTGGACATACACACCCTGAGGGTTTGCTGGAGTTGTGGGGAGGCAACAGCCTTTTCGAAGGAGATGTCTGAGCTGACACAGAGTGAGTAGACCTTTTCTAGGAGTGGCAGTGATATGGGATTGGGAGAAGTGATGCATTGTGACAGAGTCTCGAAAGACTAAGGGATAACTTGGTCAAAAGCATAGGGACAATACTTGGGAGACAGACAGGCGATGTCTGTGAATTTGGGGCGAGCTTTCTCTACGTAGTGAGTTCCAGGACAGAAAGTGTTACGTAGGGAAACCGTAGCTTGAGAATCAGAAAACAAAATAGGGAAGCAAAGGCATGGTTGAGCATCAAGTGATTAAAGGTTACTGGGGTTTGAGAGCAGAGAGGTGGGGAGGAGAAGGATGGGGATCTGACAAGCTTGGGGTTCGACAGGAGCTTGCACCTGGCCATCTGGCTGTCCATCTCTAGAGTGTGCGAGCTTCATCTGTTCAACTCATTAACAGCATTCAGAACCCAAGGGATGTTATGCAGCAAACAGGCAAATCTGCTGCCCTCTGGGGACATGTTACCTGAACGGGGAGTCAGATCATATGGTAATCACAGTGGGAGGGGAAGGGGGATCCATCGATGCACCTGGGAGAAGACTCAAAGAGACTTCCTTGAAGGTGTCCTCTCTGAACTTTTTTTGTTTTTGTAAGTGTGACCCAATGAGTCCCACTTGGGCTGCTCACAGGAGCAGAGGAAAAGGACCATTTACAGGAAGTTGGGTTAAGAAAATGCCTTTCTCTCCTAATAACTGTAACTCAAGGAGGGATAAAGCCTACGGGGTGCTTAGTGCCTCCATGATGGAATGCTGATGGGCCTGGTCTTGTGTAAGTCTTGTGCAGATAATCATAACTGTTGAGAGTTCAGGCGTGCAATGGGCGTGTCTTGCTTGAGAGACACCACTCTGTCAGACCTTCTCTGGGTCTGACAGAGGCTCTCTTCCTACCCTTTCACAATATTCCTGAGCCTTGGAGGAGTGATGTCCCATTTCAGGCGGGACAGCCAACAGTCATTTCCTCTCAGCACTTCTTCCTGTTAGGAGTCTCTGAGCTGTTTCGGCGTGTAAGTTCACCTGGGAGGTGGTTCAGGAGGAGACCTCTCTAGATAAGAATGTAGGGAGTCTTAATGATTTCTTGAGGAGTCTTCAAACCCATACGTTATCTAGGCTGGTAGTTGGTCCCATTGCAGGTGAACTCATAGGTGGCTGAATTGTTTTTGCGTAATCTAAAGAGTCTCAGGGGTTGGGTTGTTATTTGTCCAGGGGCAGGAGGTTCAGGCCACGAGCAGCTTCTCTGAGATGTTGAAACATCGTGATATTTAAGAAGAACACTGCTGCAATAACTTCCCACTCCAACATGGCTCTCGAATGATTCAGAGAGATTTGTTGGATGGAACAGAGTTTGAGGCAGTTTGGGAAGTTCCCCTCCAAAGGTCAGATAATATGAGAATATTCTTCCACACATGGCAGAGGAGCGGGCAAAGCTCCCTTTTCTCAATTTACCACCAACTTCCTGTTTGCACCCCCACTGTTCTTCTAGGAAACGAAATGACGTAATCTTTGGCTCAGGATGCCTTTACTGTTTAGAAATATTATCTTCAGAGAATCACCCAGGTTCTAAGTTATAGGAAATCACTTAGAGTCATTGGGAGGTAATGTACGGTAGCATTGAATCAGGATCCCAGCTTTTCTGTGAATATTCACCCACTTACCTACTTATTAAGTATTACATTTCTAGGCACTCAGAAAACATTTTAAAAAAATTCTCTTCCACTGTCCTAGGTTTTTGCAATCTGCAGTGCAGGGTCTTAGCAAGAAGGCACTTGAGATGATCGAATTCAGTCTATGGTAGACATGAGATGGGACCTCCAGCCAGGCCTGGAGTGAGGTCTCAGGAGAGAAACATATTCCTTCAGGACTTGGAGGCTATGAAATGGCGGGGGAAAGAGGTAGGATTAAGGCCTCTTCTATTCCCTCTTCCACTCTGGGTTTTGTTTCTTTTGAGTCTTCCCACAGAAGAGCTCAGAGTGGCTCCAACACAGCAGGTTAGTGGTCCGATAGAACCGCTGTTCACATAGCTTCATTAGCTTCTTACTTGATTGGAATGAAAATATTCCCCACTGCGGGGTGGATGACCTAACGCATCAAGTTACTCGGCGCTGCTCAGTGCTCATGCTCAAAGCAGAGCACACTTGTTTACAGGAGTTGTGCCCTTTGAGGCAGGGCCAGTCACCTCGTTTGCTTCTTTTGAAGTCTCCTGTGCCTGTACTTGCTGGTTTGTGGCTGGGTGTTATCAGGGCGACAACCACAGTGTGGTCCTCTCTGTCTGTGGACAGACTGTTGGAGAGTGGGAAGATGGCCTTGCTCTAATTGTACACAATCACTTCTCCACCCCCCTCCACACTTTTTTCTCCTGGTGACTGTGATGGTGAGCTGTAATGATCAACCGTCCACAGTCTAGAGTCAGAGCACGACAGGGACTTGTAGAGGATGTGTGTACATCAGGTCGGCCCAAGGGCATTCATTCCTGTGAGGGACTTTTCCCAATTAGGATAATTGTTGTGGGAAGACCCAGCCTACTTCGGTAGGTACCATACCCTAGGTCAGGCTCTGGCCTCTATGGGAAGAGTGAGACGGAGCTGCAGACTACGTAGGCATGACTTCCTTCTGTCTCTGCTCTTAGATACGATGTGACTGAGTCGTGCAGTGTGACCTTGAATTGTGAGTCCGGTAAACCTTTTCTCCCCTGAGTTCCTTTTGTCAGTGCCTGTATCACAGCCACAGAGGTGACACACACAGGGACAACGGCTGATTTGTACCTCGTAACAATGTGATGGAAACCAAAACTACAAGAAGTGAGCATGATGAGACGAAATGACAGTGTGGGGTGCTCAGAGGTAATTCGTGCTCCTCCTTTGGTGACAGACAGGGCCGCTTTGGGCAACAGCAGCATGGTGCAGCAGGACTGTCCCCTCCGGCTTTGAAGACAGATAAGGCAGCACAGCTGTGGGCAATAAGGAAAGGACAGGATAACAAAAGCCCCACAGTTAAACAAAGCCTCTTCTTTCATCCCTCTCTGCTACCTTCCTCCTCCTTCCCGTCCTCCCTCCCCTCTCTTCCCCTCTCCTGTCCTCTCTCTTCCCCTCTCCTGTCCTCTCTCTTCCCCTCCCCCCTCTCTCATCTTGCTTTATAGATCATGATGACCTCGAGCTTCCTACTCTTGCCTCTCCCTCTTCAGTACTGGGATCACTGGCTCAACCTAGTAAAGCATGAGTTTTCTTAACGACTTTTTAAATTTTATTTTTAGTTATTTTACTGTGATTCTTGGATATGATAGGACTGGAACCAAATCACCCTGCGGGCACACATATATCATCATACATTTCCATGAATGCATCACTGTGGACTAGTTCCAGCTTGGCCTGGCTTATCTGTGGCTTTCTAGTTGAGTGTCTATTTTGGTGACTTGTGTGGACAACTCCCAAAGGAGACATGCACTCTGTCAACAAGTACATGAGCAAGCACAGAAGAATGTAAATGAAAATCACCACAACATAGCGTCTTACCCCAGGTGAAACAGCTCGAATGGCTAGTGCAAAAAAAGACGAGGGATAGATAGATGGAGAGACTGAGAGACCGTAGGCTTAGATTTTTCAAAACCTACTTTATTTAGGGTTCTTAAACACTTTAACCTCCCTTCTAGCCCACTGACCAGAGGTAAGGGAGAAAGAAGGTTAATAGGAAAAGGAGGTTGTGGACCTGTTTTAGAAGCAGTTCCTTGGGGGTGATTCCACTCTATGTTGTCAAGACACCAGCAGTCCGGTTCAGTAGCAAACTCCAAACAAGAAGCAGTAGGAGCAGCACAATCTACCAGAAACAGCAGGGCTGTGCAGACAGAATCAGCTGGAGTACCACGAGAAGCTCTCTGGTGCATTTTTATTTGTGAAGTGAAGACCAGCAAAGACCAGCGAAGGGTCGCACAGTGGGGCACCGATGCAAGAGGATCTTCCCACCGTTTGTGGGGTTCCATTTATATTCTTCCTAAACACCACACACCGTCTCAAGTGTGTTTTCAGCAGACATAACATGCCCTCTCACAAGACAAATTCCGGGAAAACATGCGACACAGCTGCGTTGTTAAGAAACAAGAAGTCGCCACATCACAGACAGACAGCGAGCAAAGGGATGCTCTCATGCATTATGAGTACGTGAATTAGTTGGCTGATTGTAAGAGGAATGGAGCTGCCTAAAAGCTGGAAATAAAATTGCTGGGAGACTGAATGCTCCCACTCCTGAATATATATTCAAAGGAGGTGGAATCAGAATATCAGGAGATACCTACATGCTCATGTTTGTAGCAGCAACATTCACGGTAGGCAAGGTTTGGAATGAACAGTAGTGTCCACGAACTGATGAATGAATAGGGAAAATGGGACTCAGTGGAATATTCGAATATTCAGACTCAAAGGAATGAAATTCCGATGGTTGCAGCGACATAGACAGAATTTGATAGTTCAGGTGAAGAAAGTCAACTGTTACATGCTCCCACTCGTGGAAGCTAATAAGTTTGGTTCAGGGAGGAGAATTGGTGCATCAATGTCAAGGTCCTGGAGGAATGTAGTGACTGGGGATGGAGAGAGGATGCTAGTGGGTGCAGGAAGCTATCTCTCATCTGTCTATCTATCTCTATCTATCTATCTCTATCTATCACATCTATCTATTTATATCTATCTATCTATCATCTGTCTATCTATCTATCTATCATCTATCTATCATCTATATCTATCTATCTATCATCTATCATCTGTCTATATGTCTATCTACCATCTGTATCTATCTATCTATCTATCTATCTATCTATCTATCTATCTATCTATCTCATCTGTCTATTTATATCTATCTATAATCATCTGTCTATCTATCTATCATCTATCTATCTATCTATCTATCTATCTATCTATCTATCTATCTATTTATCTATCATCTATATCTATCTATCTATCTATCTATCTATCTATCATCTGTCTATATGTCTATCTATCTACCATCTATGTCTATCTATCTATCTATCTATCTATCTATCTATCTATCTATCTATCTATCTATGCATGTATCTAAGTAAGTGTTGGGTGTAGAACCTGAGGTAATGCCCATGCCAGTTAGTCTTTCTACTGCTGAGCTGTAACCCCATGAGATCTTTAAGGGGTGAAATAAAGGTCATTACAGCATAAAATAACCCAATGTAACTAATGTTCTTGTGAGAAGAAGGCCTTAAGAGATAGACAGGAGTCAGCGAGAAGATGGATATCTCCAAGCCAAAGAGAAAGGCTTCAGAAGAAGCCAACTTGCTCTCTATTCCAGAGAAAATAGACTTCTGTTGTTGAAGCTGCCCAGGCCTGGCATTGTGTTAAGGAAGCCTTACCGACTGGTAGTGGAAGGAAGACAAGCATTAAGTGTTAACATGGCAGCCCAGGCAGCAGGAGCCTGAGTCAGCTGTTACACTGCGTCCAAAGTCAGGAAGACGAAAATGATGAACACAGCTCAGGTCATCCTCTCCCTTTCTCTCAACCCAGAATCCAGCCTGTGAATTGTGGCCACCAACATTTTGGGTGAGTCTTCTTATCTTACTTGATTAAGACAATCTTCCACCAGTGTGCCATGAATTTGGTTGCTAAGTGGGTCTAGGTTCCATCAAGTAGACATTAAATGTTACACCCCTCCTTCGTTCTGTAGTCCTTAACATGACCTGTCAGAATTGTCTTTGGTTTGCCTTGGTAGAATGATGGCCCGAGAACGATATCGCCTGCTTCTACTTCCTGTGTGCTTAGATTACAGATTAATTAATTAGATTACAGATTAATTACAGATTAATTACATTAATTAATTAGATTAATTACAGATTAATTAATTAGATTACAGATTACAGGTCCCATCGCACCTGGTTAAAGGCCTTCTTTGATTCGTCAGCCCTCTTCTGAAACAGTTCCTGCATGGGCGCCATGTTCTGTTACTGTTGTGACTTGTAGACATCCACACCACTTCCCGCACTTGGCTGTTGAACACATCCATACAGCAGACTGTCTGCTCGCCGACCATCTCTTTCTTTGGCTTTGCCCTAGTTTCATCTCTGTTGCTAATTCCAGGTTATACTAGGTCATCATTGTGGAAAGTCAAGATGGCAGGAACTTAAACCAGCTGGTGACATTACATCTACACTGAGGAGCAGAAAGAAATGAGTGCGTGCCCATGTAACGCTTGGTTAGCTTTCTCTACTCTTCTGCACTCCAGGACCTAAAACCTGGCAATGGCACCGCCCACTCTCATGCTGGGTCTTTGCATGTCAATCAAGGTAACCAAGACAACCCTCTACATACAAGCCTGATTAGACCACTCCTCTCCCCGAGTCTCTTTCAGGATGATTTTAGGTTGTGTCCAGGTCCCAATTGGAATTAGCCAGCACAGGTTTCTTGGCTTCCAGACTCCTGGCTTTTCCTCCAGCTCTCGCTGCCCGCCAGCCATCTTCTTTCTTTATTTTCTTCTCATCCTTCTCTTGACAACTCCTCAAGGCTCAATCTTTGGTCGTCTTGTTTGACTCTTTTGTGTTCCCCCCAAATGCAGAAGGGATTACTGCCCACATTAGTGTCTTTAGCTGAGACTTTTTATTGTAAATTAAGGCTCTGGAGGAACTCAGACATCAACAGATCCAAGTCCAAACTGGCAGTGTTCACCCCACGATTGGCTCTTGTTTGTGGGTTGGCCGGTTGTTTGGTTTTAGCCTATAATCCACCCCGCTGTTCAAAGTGCCTCATCCGTGTTTCCAGGCTTTGATGAAAACGCCTTTGATGTGCCTGCCTAAGTGTATTTCCAAAATTCCCACCTATCTCCACCCCCGAGTCCAAGCCCAGGCTCTGTGGCGCGCACCTCCACTGCAGGCATTTACTGAGTTCCGGTGCTTAATTTTAACGGTGGGTTGACAGCCCTGTGGTCAAGGGGTCACGGCAACTCAGTAAATTGTAAGGCTAAGCAGACGGCAGTCTAATTAAGACAAAGTGGGTAAACACCTTGCTTTTTCATGTTTTTCCTAAAATGACCACAATTAAGGGTTTGCTAAACAGGTTCTTTGGAAACAAACTGCTCTCATAAAATGGAACTACTGTGGCGCAATCGCTACCACGGTGGTGAAGAAAACCCAGCAGATCTGTGCTCTAATGAACCCAAGATGTTTGCTTAGGACATTAGATTTGGTTGTTATTTCTCGGCTTGAGAACATCCTGAGGTCTTTGTCCTGCTGGACGTAGGCTACTCCATCACTACAGGACAGCAGCTAGTGATGCTCGCTGCATGCACTGTTTAGTGTGTCAGAGCGCGTCTAGCTCTTGGCATTGATCAGGTATTAGTGATATTTGATTAGGTCAATAGTAGGCCTGGATCTGCTTACATTGCCCTGAGATGCTTTATTAATTATCTTTTGTCTGATTAGGCAATGAGAGTAGAACATCTGAATCATTTTTCATTTAATCAATTCTTTAAGAAATTTTAGAAGATTTACTTGTGTGTGTGTGTGTGTGTATGTGTTTGTGTGTTTGTGTGTGTGTGTGTGTGTGTGTGTGTGTGTGTGTGTGTGTGTGTGTATGCTATATGTGCAGGTGCCTAAGGAGGCCAGAAGAGAGCATTAGATTATCCTGAGCTGGAATCATAGCTGGCTTGAGCTACCCAATATGGATGCCGGAAACCTAATTTACATTCTCTGGAAGAGCAGACAGCACTCAGTGGTTGCTTAGCCAGCTTTCCAGACACACCTGTTCAATTAATTCTTAACAGAACCCCTCTACATCATTTATTTATTTATCCATTTACTTATTACTTATGTGTGTATGTGTTGGGATGGGCATGTGCCACAGAGAATATGTGGATGTCAGATGTGGGATTTGCCTCTTTCCTTCCACCATGTGGGTTCCGGGGACTCAAACTCAGCTCATCAACCTAGGAAGCAAGTGTCCTCATCCTCTGTGCCGTTTCGCTGGCTCCTTGATTATATGTTGAACTGTTTTACTGTAGCTGGGACTCTTGGGCTAGGTGTCAGTGATACCACGACTCCAGGTTGACACGATCAGAGGTGCTGGGCTTTTGCTGAAAGCAGACCTTGTCTCACTTCAAGCCTTTTACCACACACTGCTTTCATGATCGTGTGATCCCCTCCCTTCCTTACTGATTTCTGATTTTTGCTGGGTGTCGGATACAGATTTAGAGAATTAGTTTGTTGAGGGTGTATGTGAAGTTGAACACAGGGGTGCATGCTTAAAGCACTTGCTATGCAGGAGGCTGAGATGGGACGATCCCTTGAACTTTGGAGTTCAAGGCCAGCCTGGGTTATGGTGACATTTTCATTTAAAGGACCACAACAGCAACAACTATTATAAGACTGGATAGCCCAGCAAGAGCCCCATACCTGCCTTTCATTATTGGAAAGGATCTTATAGAAATGATGGAGTTTGGAATAGGTTCAATTTGGAGGAGGATGGAGGGTTTCGAAGGTCTCAACCAAGGTGTTCTTCCTTAAGATGTTAGGCTATGTTGTCCTGTTGTCAGGGGTCTTTCTGGGGAACCATATAAGGAAGATGAACACTGGCGACATTATGGATATTACCAAAAGAAGAGCCAAAGAGGAGGGTCTTTCAATATCAACTTGCAGTTACGAAGTTTTCCATGTCCCGCATTTTAGAAATGTGTACAAAATTCTGGAAACAAAGAGGCAAACAAATGTCAAAACAGAAAATACCCCTAGTATCTAGTTATCAGTTTGCTGGGTATCCATACACCCACACTTACTAGCTTTCCTGTGTATGGAGAGGAGCAAACAGTAATAGTTTTCAGACAGCACATCACAGTTTATAAAGAACAAAACTATAAATATTCCGGTGTGCCGACAAATCAGCCGCCAATTACAGGCGGGGTGGGCGGGGTTTGGGGAATCATTTGGCTTGTACACACTTATGTGCCATGAAACATTGGGTTTTAAGGGCAGACCCCTTGGATCTTTCAGCTTGACGTCGGTGTGGTCTTTGGGAGAAGCACTGAGAATCGTTCCCAGGATTATGGTTGAGGCTCAGCTTCCCAGGGTGTCCTGTTTTCTTGCCATTCTGACCTGGACATTTTCAGAGTGACTTCTCCGATTCAGTTTTGACCTTGCCAAAGTTAGTTATTTAAAGAAAATTGCAAAGGCTTGGGAGAAAAGAAGTGATGAGTTCTGTCTCAAATCTGGTGATTTCGAAGGTTTTCATAGTGGTAGCTGATGTTGGGGACAGAAATGGATTGTATTATGTAGGACACATGTGCTATGTGTAGCGTATATGTATATGTGTATGTATATGTATATGTCTGTATATGTATATGTTTGTATATGTATATATGTCTGTATATGTATGTGTATGTATATGGATATATATACATGTATATGTATGTATACACACACTGCCTATAGAAGCATGGGGTCTACTGTTTCCATGGGTTGTGTCTCTTGGGTCCAAGTATTTTTGGGAAAACGCCTTACTGAGGGGGAGATATCTGGCATTATTAGGTTGAACTTCACTTTTGCCTCTAAGTTTTTTCTAGGGTGCTCAATAGTGATGGGGCGGTTCATCCTACCACCTCTTCACAGGCCAGATTCGTGCAATTAAACTAATTATGGCTGTTAATGATTATCATTTATTGATCGTCATGTCTACCAGGCACATTAAGAGAATATGTCCCGAAAGCCATCACGTGGGTTCTAAAGTTAAGTCACTTAAAACTCGACTAGCTTTATTTAGCATCTAAAGTGTTAGTTGTGAGTGACTCCATAGACACTGTGAAAAAGCGTAGAGCTCTATCAAGTCCTTTAAAACGTCATGGATGATGACGGCCTTTCCCAGCGAATAGTTGTTATGACAACCGATCTAGTTGTGAGGGCTCCTGAAGAAGTCACTTTTGCTCAGGATTTCTAGGGCAGCAGCACGAAGCCGTGTGGAATGATTGCTCTCTCTCCTGGGTGCTGACGGCATGGATAGGCAGAGGCGCCCAGAGTGGCTCTGACCTCGCATGGGTCCCTTTAAGCATCTGCCTTGTTCAGTTAAACCTTTCATTTCCTCTGTTGCTGCTGGGCCAATGAATTGAAAACTTTCACATACCTGAAAACAGGTGGATTTAGACCCAAAAGATTTATCTTAAACAATGTACTGAAGGGAGGCCTAATTGTCCCCTCCATTAGAGTCCTGAGAGTTATTTCCTATCACCTGCTTTCTTTTTTTCCTTTTCCTCCATCTTTATTAACTTGGGTATTTCTTATTTACATTTCAATTGTTAGTCCCTTTCCCAGTTTCCGGGCCAACATTCCCATAACCCCTTCCCCTCCTCTTTTATATGGGTGTTCCCCTCCCCATCCGTCCCCCATTACCGCCCTCCCCCCAACAATTACGTTCACTTGGGGTTCAGTCTTGGCAGAACCAAGGGCTTCCCCTTCCACTGGTGCTCTTACTAGAATATTCATTGCTACCTATGAGGTTGGAGCCCAGGGTCAGTCCGTGTAGTCTTTGGGTAGTGGCTTAGTCCCTGGAAGCTCTGGTTGCTTGGCATTGTTGTTCATATGGGGTCTCAAGCCCCTTCAAGCTCTTTCAGTCCTTTCTCTGATTCCTTCAACGGGGGTCCCGTTCTCAGTTCAGTGGTTTGCTGCTGGCATTCTCCTATGTATTTGCTGTATTCTGGCTGTGTCTCTCAGGAGAGATCTACATCTGGTTCCTGTCAGCCTGCACTTCTTTGCTTCATCCATCTTATATAGTTTGGTGGCTGTATGTATATGGGCCACATGTGGGGCAGGCTCTGAATTGGTGTTCCTTCAGCCTCTGTTCTAAACTTTGCCTCCCTATTCTTTCCCATGGGTATTCTTGTTCCCCTTTTAAAGAAAGAGAGAAGCATTCGCATTTGGTTATCCTTCTTGAGTTTCATGTGTTCTGTGCAGCAAGGGTAATTCAAACATTTGGGCTAATATTCACTTATCTGTGAGTGCATACCATGTGTGTTTTTCTGTGATTGGGTTACCTCACTCAGGATGATATTCTCCAGTTCCATCCATTTGCCTATGAATTTCATAAAGTCATTGTTTTTGATAGCGGAGTAATATTCCATTGTATCACCTGCTTTCTTATGTGAGTAATTGGGTAATGCTTCTCAAGAGGTGACTTCAGTCTTGGGGAAACATCTGGCTCAAACTCCTTCAGCATAGCTGGGCTTAACCAAAATTCCTGGAAGGAAAGCTGTGGTGGAGTGGACTTCATCTGAGGTGGAAGACTGGACTTGCTCTCCAGGTCTCTCAGGAAAACAGCTGTATCTACACGCAAAGTCACCTGTTTAATCAGTGCCCTGATTCCCTTGTCTTTGAGCTTGCATGTGTTGCCCAAGGTTGTGCAAGGGACTATACATCCCCTATAACCCTAGGATGAACCTTAAAGCATTTACATGGAATATCTTGATTCCTAACCCATATAACATGGCTTGTGGTCTTTTAATGCTAATAATTTCAGTTTTTCTTGCTCTAAGGAACAGAAGACTTTGGGCTGGTCTTAGTGCAAGCTATAAAGGAGCCTCTCATTCCTTTTGCTCCTCCTTAAACTGATCCAAACCAGTCAGTAACACCCAGGGATCATATGTTTGTAGATGTGCCTTATGACTGTCTGGAGGACACTGGGGAGTGTGTGTGTGTGTGTGTGTGTGTGTGTGTTTGTTTGTTTGTGTGTGTAATCATTACATCTCAACATAAAGAAGAGCAAACAGCTAAAAATGGAATATTAGACATGGCTGCATTCAGATCTCTGGCCAGTCTTATCCAATTGGTGTCTCTTCACATCCCATCAGCATCCCTGTGGCACAGACTGCCGATGTCTCCCAGCATCCTCGATCTTTATTCACCATAGTTTATCCACCGTCTATGCCATCCTTGGGTTGTAGGGTACTGATAGCTTGGATGTGAAATGTCTTCATAAAAGGCTCTGGTTGAAGGCTTGGTCACCAGTTGGTTGTGCTATTATAAGATAATTGGCTCACTAGCACATTAACACTCTCAATGGATTATGCCACCAACGATTCACAGCTGAATAGAAGATTAGGAGGTTCTAGTAAGGGAAGGTAGAGCCATTGAGCATAGCATGCCTTTGAGGTATGTCTTGTCACTAGTCTATAGCTTATGCTCTGTTTCCTGGCCACCAGGAAGTGGGGAATCCTGCTTCACTATGATTTCTAGCCAAAAATCTCCAAAGTGTGAGTCAAAATAAATTCTCCTCTATGGATGGTGCTTCTCTGGCATTTTTTACAATGACAAGAAGTCACTGACATATGGAGAAAACAAATGTTTACTATAAAGAAGTTTCTTATCTTTAGGGTTTGGCCAAGGTGGAGCGTTGGGACTCCCTCCAGTGAACTGACATGTTCTCTGACATGCAGTGCTGGGACTCCCTCCAGGGAACTGACATGTTCTCTGACATGCAGTGCTGGGACTCCCTCCAGGGAACTGACATGTTCTCTGACATGCAGTGCTGGGACTCCCTCCAGGGAACTGACATGTTCTCTGACATGCAGTGCTGGGACTCCCTCCAGGGAACTGACATGTTCTCTGACATGCAGTGCTGGGACTCCCTCCAGGGAACTGACATGTTCTCTGACATGCAGTGCTGGGACTCCCTCCAGGGAACTGACATGTTTTCTGATATGCAGTGCTGGGCCTTCCCTCTGGTGAATAGACAGGCTCACTGGGGCAGTTTCCCCAAGGGGAGAGTTTAGTGTTTGGGAACACCCTGTTTTCCTCTACAAATATGCTCTTTATGGTCCCTGTAGCACAGGACCACAGAGAAAGCAGACAGGCTGATCTGAATGAAGCAAGTGAGATATTTCTTCCACAGGTGCGTTCTCATGGCTCCTGAAGCACTGTGATTCTCAACCTTCTGAACGCTGTGACCGTTTAATACAGTTCTTCATGTTGTGGTGACCCCCCCATAACCATAACATTAACTTGTTGCTACTTCATAACTTGAATTTTGCTGTTGTTATAAATCATGATGTAAATATCTGGTATATAGGATATCTGATATGTGACCCCCAAAAAGCGTAGCAAGCAGAGAGAGACTGCTCTGAATGAAATAAGAAGGTGAAATTTGTTTTTCCTTTAAGATCCCTACAGCACAGGGAAATTCAAAGTTCTGAGTGTGCTATTTTCAGTTCTCCCCCTCTCCTCTGTATCTGCCCTCTGTCTTGCCCCTCTGCCCTCTGTCCTTCTGCCCTCTGGGCTGCCTCACTGCCTCTGTCTGTCTCCCCCAAACTCTTCTGCTCCTCTGATATCTGTCTTGTCCCTCTCACCTCTTTACTACCTCTCTGACCTTATTATGTCTCCCGACTTCTGTTTTGTTCCTTTGACCTTTATCATACTCCTGATCTCTATCCTGTGCCCCCTTGACCTCTGCCCCTCTGACTTCTCTCTGCCCTATGCCATGCCCTCTGACCTCTGTCCTTTCCTCTTGAGTTCTCTCTCTCATATTCTCTGCCTTCTATTTCGCCCTTTGACTTCTGTCTTCCCTCATCATCAGAATGGCAGGTATGTGTCCTACAGGATTGAGCATAAGCAAAGCGTGGTTTATTTGGCTGACAATTGAGGGCACAGGTCCATCATGGCATGGAAGTCAGGCAACAGGAGCATGAAGTAGCGATCACGTCCCATGCACAGACAGGAAACAGACAGAGATGAATGCTGATGCTTGGTTCACTTTCTCCGTTGTACAGATTTCAAGACTCCAGCCCACTGGGGTGCTGCCATTTAGGTAGATCTTCCACACCAGTTAACCAAGGATAGAAACTCACAGATGTGTTTGCATATTTGTCTCCAAGAAGATTCTACATCCTATCAGTATAACACCCACCCCATTTCTCAAAAAGAACTGTCAACCCACAGAGTTTTAAAACTTAAGACGACAACAACAGCAAACAGCAACAACAACAACAACAACAACAACAACAACAACACAACCACTCTGACTTTCAAGGAGGTCAAAGTAGTGCAGAGTGAAGTGTGTGATCTTCATGGGCAGATCTTATGCACTGACCAGAGTCGAGCCTTGATTCATGACCACAGCATCCTCGTTGAGCTCATAGGAAGGTCCTTGTTGAGCTCATAGGAAGGTCCTCGTTGAGCTCATAGGAAGGTCCTCGTTGAGCTCATAGGAAGGTCCTCGTGGAGCTCATAGGAAGGTCCTCGTGAGCTCATAGGAAGGTCCTCGTTGAGCTCATAGGAAGGTCCTCGTGGAGCTCATAGGAAGGTCCTCGTGGAGCTCATAGGAAGGTCCTCGTGGAGCTCATAGGAAGGTCCTCGTGGAGCTCATAGGAAGGTCCTCGTGGAGCTCATAGGAAGGTCCTCGTGGAGCTCATAGGAAGGTCCTCGTGGAGCTCATAGGAAGGTCCTCGTGGAGCTCATAGGAAGGTCCTCGTGGAGATCTAGGAAGGTGTCTCTGCTCTGAGACCTGGGGGGTGCATAGCTTAAGTTCTATGTGACCTGCCCTCTGGTTTATCTTTCACAACTTCATTTGCCAGTAACAGCTGGATCAAATGAGCTTGTGCCACCACTGCATCTCTGGCCCTCCAGACTCAATCCAACTTCTGTAGCCACAGGACAAGTTGTATTAATTTAATTGTTAGGTCACAGGGGGCCAGCATGTCCCACATGCTCACCATCTCATGCCAACTCTGCTAATTTGAAACATGCTCGTATCTGGCAGGGCCAGAAAAAAAATTTTTGACCGCTCAGTATGTATGTGGATATGTGTAGCATGTCCTTCATTTCCAAAAAACAATGCTAAGGGGAGAAGGAGTGATGAGTCAGAGTGCTTCACAGAACCAAGTTTCCACACATAGGTTGCAGAGAAAATGAGCTCCATTAGGGAGACGCTGCTGTGTCCTGCTGGCCAGAATTAAGGACACATTCACAAGACGTTCCATTGCTGGCTTAGAAGTCCACATTCTGTCTGGATGCTGGTTGCTGGCTTTGTAGTGTGGGTTCATGCCTATCGAGTGATGACCAGCTGTCTCCTAGTGATGCTCTGAAAGGCAGCATAAGACCACATTCCGCCTGATGTCTCCAGGTTGGTATAGAGTGGCCTTTCTTTTTATAAGGCTAAGCTAAAGCACACGTCAGAGGCTCACGGCTGCTCTGAAGCAGATACACCAGAGCACCTATGTCAGAGGGGAGAATTTATTTCGGAAGACTGTCTTACCCCCTCCAAAGGAACATGGGAAATTTTATGGAAAGAGATTACTTTCTTACCTCAAGTAAACAAGAGGTGAGTGATTATATCCATGTCTGGCTTTGTTCTCTTGGCGTGTTGCATCAGTTCATTGCCAAGGCTGCAGTATTTTTAATCTTATTAAACTTGGAAGAGAAATCTCCATGTGTGTTTAGTAACAAAATTATAAATGAAGGCACTTCAAATGGGCATTTGCTTAGCGTGATAGCCATGTCCCAGACTGTTTTTGCCTCTTCTCTTCTTACCTTTCTCTTTCTTTGTTCCCACTTCCTCTCACTCCTTTCTTTCTCTTTCCCCTTCTCCATTTCTTCCTCATGAGTCTGTTATGAAAAAGAGTGGGCGTTAGACAGCGTTGTTAGTCAGATGTCAAAATACTATTTTCATAGAATAATATGCATAGCATGGATGGTCCTGTCCTAAGAACAGAGCCCCTCTGATCTCTAGAACGGGAGGCATTACATAAAACCCTGCTTGTTTTCCCCCGTGACATCCAAGTAAGCTCCATAATGCTAGTATCAGCAGATGGCTTTGATTTGAGCCATTCTTCACTCTGGACCACCTCATGCTTTTTCCTAGGAGCCAAAAAATGAGAGTGAACTCATAAAAGGGATTGCACAAGTTCCCTCCTTAGCGTTACTTAAGAACTTGAGAGAATATGCTGAGTGGGTGACAGAATTAGGAAATAACAATAATTAATAGTGCACAAAACCCCATAAAAATCTCTTTTCCACGTATCTGGATATTATGGTAAGAATTAAATCAGATATTTTGACTCATATATGATTAGTGAAAAGTTAAATTTTAGGGAAGATTTTTTTAACCCAGTTAAATTTTAAAATAAATATATTTTGAATAATGTATTTAAAAAGGTTTATTGTTTCTATTTTAAGTGTGTGTGTGTGTGTGTGTGTGTGTGTGTGTGTGTGTGTATGTGTAAATACAGGTGCCCCTGGAAGCCAGAAGAAGGCTTTAGATGTCCCAGAGCTGGAGTTATAGGCAGCTGTGAACTACCTGAGGTGGCTGCTGCGACCCAAATCCTTTGTAAGAACGATGCCAGACGGCATAAAGTTAGAAGTGGCTGCTCTCTGACCTCCACTTGTGCAGTCATGGTGCCTGTCTCCCTCTAACAGCCAACCAACCAACAAATAAACAAATGTAAAATAGTTTTTTTAAAAAATATTTTTCATGTCAATTTATAGACGAGGACATTTTGTTGCTATTGTTCTTTTTTTTTTTTTTTCTTTTTCTTTTCGAGACAGGGTTTCTCTATGTAGCCCTGGCTGTCCTGGAACTTGCTTTCTAGACCAGGCTGGCATCAAACTCACAGAGATCCACCTGCCTCTGCCTCCCGAGTGCTGGGACTAAAGTGTGTGCCACCATGTCTGGCTGGGCATTTTTCATTTTATTGTACAGTTTCTAAGCTCACCCTATGCTGGGTTTGGTTTACTGACATAGCTGTTCCTCAAGCTAAAACACTAGAACCGGAAGTCATAAGGCTCAGGCACTGAGCTCCTCCCATGGGAGACTCTTAGATTTATTTTAGGGTGACCATGAAGTGATATCTTCTGCAGGTGCTTGAATCCGATGAAAACATTCTGAGTAGCTAAAACGTTAATACTTGTCACAGACAATCCTAACGTGACACAGTACTAAGAATTACATCAATAAACGATGATGTATTTTTATGCTGTGTTAAACAGAACAAACAGTATTTTAGGATAAATACACACAGGTCACTATTCGTCAGTCATGTTGCTGCTGTTGGGTATGAAGACATGTTGGACATTCTTTCTGCGCTGGCGTCTGACTCTTACCCTTTTCCTCTGGTCACCCTCTGGGTACATTCTGTTCCTATGAAGCTGGGTGTAGCCACGTGACCTACTGCAACCAATGAAGGTCAAGGGGAGGGGATATCTGGTAGGAAAAGTTGAGCAAGGTGTTTCCTCCGTTCTCTTTCTTCCGCTTTAGCAGTGGTATGGGGATGCATGGAAGTGATGATGCCTTTTAACTGAGGCAGCTGGAATGCCGCCAACATGAGGGAAACCGCTGCTCTGAAGAGTATCTTGAACCAAGTAAGCTTGTTGGTTATAGTCTCAGAGACTCTGGGATGGCTTCTTACTGTGGCAGCCTCCTCTGCCTGACCATTTCAAGACGACAGTGAATGCTTTGTGCCAACTCAGCTTCTTTCCCAAAGGGAAAACGGACTAGTTCTGGGACAAGTTTAACATTTCTTTTCATCTCCCCTGGGGTTCAGCAAAGGAGTCTGGAAGTCTAAGAAATACTAGGACTTATCTCATTGGCTTCTAATTTTCCCAGGGATTGAATCACACGCTGCTTGTAGTGCGGTTGAAGAACACTGTTGTGTGTGTTTGTGGTATAGACGTGTGGTGTGTGCACCTAGGGGGAGACACTGAGTGTCCTGCTTTGCAGCTCCTCCCTACTCCTTTGAGGCAGGGTCTCTCACTGGGCCTGGAGCTAGGCTAACTGTTAGGAAGACCTAGGAAACCTTCTGTCTCCAGCTCTGAGCACTAGGGCTACAGATGTGTGTGTGGGCACACCTGGGTTTATAGATGGGTGCAGGGAATTTGAACTACATCAAACTGTGGTACTTATTTGCTAAGAAATGCTTTAAAATATAGACGCGCTTCTTCGTTTTTAAATTAAACATCAAATGTATGTACAGATAGTGAATAAAGGCCCTTGTAGCCACTGCTTGGTCAAGAAAAAAGAACAATGTAAACCTCTCTGAAGTCTCTAGGAACCATATCTATTTCTTCCCTCTGTATCAAGGAATTACTTTTATTCTGTAATTTATTTCTTCAAATTTATTTTTCTTAAGCTGCATTTTAATTTATATTTTAAACGGTATCCCATGTCCTGGTTTCCCCTCCAGAAACCCGCTGTCTCACCCCCCCTGCTTTTAGGAGGGAGCTTCCTTACCCACCCACTCCCATCTCCTTGTCCTGACATTCCCCTACCCTGGGGCACCAAGCATTGACAGAACCAAGGACCTCTCCTCCCACTGATGCCTGACAAGGCCATCCTCTGCTACATATGTGGGTGGAGCCATAGGTTCATTCCTGTGTTCTCTTGGGATGGTGGTTTAGTCCCTGGGAGATCTGGGGGGTGGGGGGTCTGGTTGGTTGATATTGTTGTTCTTATAGGGTTGCTAACCTCTTCAGCTACTTCAGTCCTTTCTCTAACTCCTCCACTGGGGACCCTGGAGGGTCCTACTGTTGACCCAGTTCAATAGTTGGCTGTTGAATTTCTTTTTAAAATTTTTGTTTTTATTTTTTGAGACGTTCATCACATATACAGTGCATTTCAGTCATCCCCATCCCTCACTCTCCTTCCCAGAAACCCACTTCTCATATCCTTCTCTAAAATGCATGTTCTTTCCCCATAGGGCTAATGAGTACTTTCTATGTCCGAGGACCACTAAAGGTACATAGGCAACCTACCAGGGGTCAAATCCCTGAAGAAAATGGGTTCTTCCCTCGCAACTGTCTGTAGATGGCTTTGCTACTTTGTGGATTTTTCTTTCTTTCACTCTTCTCTACCCCTTTTTCTTCACTCTTTCAACCCCCTAATCCTAGAGATAGGAGAAGAAAAAGGATAGAGAGTAAAGAAAAAATCTCCCTGAATAAAGTTAGGGGTCGGAAAGGGGGCAATGTTGTTGTTAAACTAATTCCTGCTGATTAGGGGTGTTGAGTTCCTTGGGGTAAGTTTGATCTTAGGTGTTAGGATATCTAATTTCCTTTTCTTCTTTCTTCTTTGTGCACGATTACTTAATGAACCACTACCAACAGCAATCAATAATGACCAGCAAACAAGTAACCAATAACCCCCCTGGGGACTCTGGCAATTGTATAACCTCTAATAAAGTGCCAGAAAAATCTCAGAAACCATCTGCAGCTGGAAACACTACCTCTCTGCTAGAGCACGAGGCGAATCATAGTCAGCAACTGGCATTAAAACAAAAGCAAATTCTTTCTTATACACGATGTTCTGTTTTGCTTTTCTGTTTTCAAGAAACCAAAATTCCGAAATTGTCACTACAGCTATCAAATGTCACTAGCTTCTCCTCTAGGAGCCAGATCTCAGGAGTCCTTTTTCCTATCCATGTTGGAATGCCGACTGGGTGGGTCTTATAAGGCAACTCCAGCTCTTGTGAATTTATGAGTGTAACATCTCTGTCCTGGGAAGAAGACATTATTTCACAGTAATCTTCCCTGTCTTCCAGGTCTTACAAATTTTCTACTCCCTTTAACTCTATGCTCACTGAGTCTTTTGATGAGGAGAAGGTGTTCCATTCAGAGCTGAACACTCCAGTCTCTTACTTTTCTGTGGGTCTCTGTGTTAAACACCATCTACTGCAAAAAGAAACTTCTCTGACGAAGGTTGAGAGATGCACCAATCTGTGGGTATAAAGATAAGGAAACAGGGTACAGCCTTTTACTGTATCCATTTAGCAGAAAAATAGTGGCAAGTTCTCCCCTAGGGCCAATGAATTAGCTAGCCACAGGTTTTGGGCCCATTAAACGGCATCAAGTATAAATCTTGTGGAGTGGGCTTTAATCCAATTCTAAAGTAATCGGTTATTCCCATAACATTTGTGACACTGCTACGCTAGTAGGTATATCTGTTAAAATCTCTTTGTGTGTGTGTGTGTGTGTGTGTGTGTGTGTGTGTGTGTGTGCGCGCGTGCGCGCGCGCGTGTGCACGCATGCGCCCCTGAGTATATGTACATGCACCACATGTGTGCAGGAGCCCACATAAGTTAGAAGAGGGCATAAGATCCCTTGGAACTGGCATTACGGATTTTGTGAGCTCCCATGTGGATATTGGGAATTGAACCATGATCTTCCTCGAGTGCAACAAGTGCTCTTACCGGCTGAGCCAGCTCTCCAAGCCCCAGTAAGCATATCTTGCCTGACTGCTTACTTGAATTCTTCAGCTGCCCTCAAGCACTTGCTGCCATGGCTACCGCTGCCACTGTTAATATCACACCTGTTCAATGTCACCAGTTCAGCCTACTCTGTTTATGATAAGAATCAGGGGACTTGCTGGGAGGAAGGGAGTTCACTGGGAGTGGGCAAGGGATATGAGAAAATAATGAGATATGATCAGGAACATTGCAGATGTTCTCCCTTTGGACCAGATTGAAGATGGCCTTGGCAAGATCCAAAGTAGCCAAAGGCAGTCTCTGCTGTGGTCACAGGCACTGCTGTGTGAAGTGTGAGGAAGCTTTCTTTCTAGGAACAAAGGTTTCCAGTGCTGGTGCAGGATGTGGCTGGAATGAAAAAGTGGTCATGCCTTCCAAAAGTCATGGGTAAGGTGTCTCATGTTAGGTCATTAAAAATAAAAGATACAGGGTTGGGGATTTAGCTCAGTGGTAGAGCGCTTGCCTAGCAAGCGTAAGGCCCTGGGTTTGGTCCTCAGCTCTGGAAAAAAAAAAAAAGATACAGTATAGGTCCAGCAGAAAGGAGCCTCAGAGGAGTTCCATTAAGAGAGGAGTGGTAGCATCACATCGTAGACAACAATGGAGCCCTGAAGGGAAAGGATGTGGCTTTCAGTTCTTGGGGACCAAGAGAATTTCTTGTTTTCAAAAGGGGTAGGAAGGTTCCATACTATGTGGTCTAGCTTTCATGCTAGAAGTCACAGAGGCAGGAAAGCAGTAGGTAAGTATAATTCAAGGCTGTCTTGGGCTCTAGCTGTGTGTGTGTGTGTGTGTGTGTGTGTGTGTGTGTGTATGTGTGTGTGAGTGTGTGTGTGTGTGTGATATGTGTGTGTGTGTGTGTGTGTGTGTGTGTGTGTGTGCATGTGCCAGAGCTGCAAACAGAAGTAGGAGGGCTGCAAGGGTACAGCATGTATTGCTCTAGAGTTCTCTCTTTAGGGAGAGGATAGGGTTGATGGGAGATGGGAGAGAGAGAGAGAGAGAGAGAGAGAGAGAGAGAGAGAGAGGAGATGAATGAATGAGTAAGGTTCAATTTTCTCTGAGTACTTCCCTCATGGAAGCCAGGCAGAAGGGAATGGTTGGGTAAGCCATCCACCCTCATCACCTTTGCTAGTTCACAGGAAAGAACAAAAGGTGCTTAAAGAAACAGACAAGGAAAGCTCACCTCAACACAAGGTTAACACCCTGAACTGAAAACAGGAGCTCCTGGCAGCACTTGCTCCGCCGAACACTCAGTAGAGGGAGTCAGATCACCCTCTCTAACTTACTTCATACCGGTGCCCAGCACACGGGTCTGGGAGGTTCCGGGTGCTTAACTAACTTACATTGGGGAGATGAGTGGGAATTGTTGGAAACAGATCACCGAGTGGGCGAGCTAATGCTTCCATGGTCCCATCTCAGGAGCGTGTTTTGGAGCCATTAGCTACATTACTGTTAGTTTTATATCCTTCATTGGATCTGTCTGACTTATGATGCCATGCTGTTAGGAGCTGTAAGAGATTATGGAAGGCCTTTGGCTGGCAAAGACAGTAAGAGATTTAAACAAGTTATCAGTGAGTACAGTTGCCCTAAATTCAGTCTGCATAAGATTGGGCTTTGTGTTTGTCATTATCGTAAGGCTTAATCTGCTAAAGTGAATGATGGGCATGCGGTTTAAGACTGATGATAATCTAAAATGGGAAGGTAAATTAGATGAGTAAGTTCTCTTAATTATGAGTGTGTTAGAGCTGGCACTGATGATGTGTTAACATTTCCAACAAATGATTGTTAATCCCTACAAAAGTAGTCATGAAGCAATGCACAATAGGATGAGAACCCATCACTGGGGAATTGTTCATCAATTATTATTACTATTATAGATTTTTTTGAGATAGATTCTCACTGTGTAGTTCTGGTTGGCCCGCAATTTGTTATGTAGACCAGACTGACCTCAAACTCACAGAGATCCATCAGTCTCTGCCTCCCCAGTGTTGGGATTAAAGGTAACTTCTACTGTGCCAGGCCTTTATAAATTATTTTATTCGGTTATTTTTTTTCAGAGAGATGTTTTCTTCTACCAGATTTACAACTGAAAATTTAAAATTTAACCTGAGTTAAAATAATCATTTCCTTAACTCCATTGGCTAGGTGGATATTTCTTAGCTTTTCTCTGATATTTTTTTTCTGCTTTTACTGTTGGGAAACTAAAAATATGTGTGTTCAGGTTTAATTAGGCAGAAGAGGGGAGTGTGGAGGAATGTTGTGAGCCTCTGTGTGTGCAGAGATCGAGAGGAGAAGGCGAGAGGTTAGTTGTTCACCCTCGACACTGCCTTGACAGAGCTTGTGTTGACACTGGGACCTAATAGACGGTGAACTTCAAAGATCATTGAGGGCGGCAAAATTGTATCCTAAACAGAAGTATATGTTTAGGTAGCTTGTCTGGAGATGCTATTTCTTGGTGTGCTGAAGGTAAGCACAGAGGAAAGGAAACACCTGCAGCTTTCTTAAAACGAACCCAACGAGAACACAGATGTGGATGGGCAACACTACCTCGTGGTGTGTGCTTATTTATCTTGGTCTTGAAAATTTAGACGTGACTGACAAAATCTTTGAGTGTGGTGCCGGTAACAAGTGTGAATCAAGGTTTGTAAGACATTTCTTTTTTTAGCACATTGGTTAGCTTGTGTTAACTGACTCAGGTCTGGCTTTGCTCAACTTTCATAAATATTCTGGTAATAACTGTGTCAGCGCTGAGATTTCTAGCACAATTGCCTTGTTTTCTAACAGAGATTAAAACAGACTGATTGGTGTTTTAGGGTTTTTGAAATGAGTCACTTCATTTGCCAACATAATTGCTTGCCCAGCTGCGTCTGATTCTGAAGTCTCCAAATCACTGGTGTATCATGCATGACCATCTTTCCGTACCTACAAGGAAAATGATATAGGAAATTTGATTATAATTCATCTAGCTTTGACTTTGGAATTCTAAAGCATTCTCTTTCCTTCCCACCTGGATTTTCCCCACATCCTAAATCTGGTCCCTTTTGTTAAGAACCTGTAACCAAGTAGGACAAATTACCTAAACTCTTAAAAGTTTCATTTTCTCATTTAGAATGACACTTAAGTTGTAATAATGCCCTTGGGTTTAAGCAAAACAATCATATAAAATCCCGACTGTATTTCCAGGTTTGTGGCAAGCATCTTTCAAATGAACGAGGATGATCTTACCGTTTGTGCCGGAATGTTAGTTGAGGTGGTGTGGTGTTGAGAGACGGTCTTTGAAGGACAAGATGGTGAAGGGCTGCACACAGAGACATCAAAGTCACACCAGACGATAGTAGAGAAACTAAGTTGTTGCTGGCCTCTCTGGTTAGTTGAAGAGCTGGGTGGAAGCCTCTTGGTAGCAGTGAGGAATTGGGCGGGTGTGACCCCCTAAAGACTTATACATTATTTTGTTGGAAGAAGGCAAACATTTCAGGTGGAAGCACTACTCCATACGAAGGCTGACCTAGCACTCGACTCTTGATGGATGTGGAAAACTTCATCCCCCATCTCACAGGTTTCAGGGGAGTTGTGTACCTGGAGTACATCCAGGATTCAGTTAAGACAAGAAGTTGGAAGAGGTAGCGGATGCCATAAAACTTGGAGGGAAGTTTCTTTGAGACATAATAGAGTTGAGAGAGAGAGAGAGAGAGAGAGAGAGAGAGAGAGAGAGAGGTCTGAGAGAAGGAACAGTAGAACTGGTCTGAAAGAAATAAGCCCAACACAAAATGAGATGAGCCTGTGAGGGAGGAGAGTGGGCAGCAGGGAATTGGACTTTGGATGCTGGTCTGCAATAATTAAGGCTGTGAAGAACGAGGTTACAGAGAGAAAACTGCTTTTTGGTTCCTGTCTAGATGGTGAAATCAGTATGAGAGAGCTGTTAAGGGAGGGGTGAAGCCAAGACATCCCAAACTCAGTGTGCGTGTGTGTGTGTGTGTGTGCGTGTGTGTGTGTGTGTGTGTGTGTGGCCTCAAGTGAAAGAACCAGTGAGAAGGTGCAGAGAAGTTTTCAAGCTACGCCCTTGCCTTTCCCGTTTTCTCAGGAGAGTCAGTGCCTTTTTCTTCAGCACAGAAATCCTGTCGTGCTTGTGGGTGGTCACAGCACAGCACCAAACTCAGCTGGGCTGAACAGTCTTACGATGACCGCAGTCCTTCTTCCCCTCACTCCCTGTCCTTCCAAGGCCTGGAGACAATGGGCTTACGTTGTTGGAAGACCACCTTTGCCAGCGTTACTTCCTCCCAAACATTCAAGTGCAAAGCTCCAGTCATACGTTAGGAACGTGTCCCCGTGGTGTCACCAGCAAGTTTGCCTGCTTGGGACTCTTCATCCTCCTTCCTGTGAGTCGAATGTAGTTCACTGGGAGTGACAGAGTAGTGACCGGCAGTCAAGCCACTCTCATTACACAATCCTGAGCATAACAACAATTATCACGTTTGCCTAGAAGTACAGAAAAACAGAACAGAACAAAACAAAGCAGACACAAGCTCCCCGAGGAAAACATAGTTTTACATGGTGACGAGTGTTTTTGCCATAAGACGGTTCATATTCTGTCATTATTCTCTTAGCATCGGAAGGCTTTGCTGCGATGACCACTTTCTGTAGAGTACTGTTTCCATCGCTTGTTAACATCTCCTATTCCTTTAAAAACGACTGAGGATTCCATACATGTATACAATGGGTTTTGATTAAATCCACCCCACTCTTCCCCTCCTACTCCTCCCTCTGTCCACTACTTTGTCCTCTAAACTTTATGTGCTCTCTAAAAAATCCACCAAGCCCACTGACTCCTCCCAGAAGGGCTACCCAGTGGAACATGAAAAGCCTATCAGGGCTTTTATCCCTGAAGAATATGAGAATATGGTCTCTCTCTCTCTCTCTCTCTCTCTCTCTCTCTCTCTCTCTCTCTCTCTCAGCAACATATATTGCTAAAAACTACTCATCTAGGGGTGGGGCTTTATGAGTCCACCCACTGTCAGTGCAGGGATTTTTGTCTGGCTTGATCTTATGCAGGTCTTGTGCAAGCAGTCATTGTTGCTGTGGGAAACAATGTTTCCCAGTCTTTTTTTTTTTTCGGAGCTGGGGTTCGAACCCAGGGCCTTTTGTTTGCTAGGCAAGTGCTCTACCGCTGAGCTAAATCCCCAACCCCAATGTTTCTCTTCGGTCCTCCACCACCTCTGGCTCTTAAAAAAATTGTCCCCTCTTCTATGATGATACCTAAGCCTTGGGAGGCAGGGACTGTGACGTTGATGTCCCATTTAAAACTAAGGACTCCAGTCTTGTACTCTATAGATATTGACTAGTTATAGGTGTCTATTAATCACCCTGTTTCCTTTTTTTTCTTGACGAAAGTATCTCAGAGTATATTGATTTTGATGGTTCCAAACCCCATCTTTTGGCTTGGTTAGTCGTTCTCTTCTCTTTGGTCTTGTCTACATGATGGACGTCTGCTCTTATTTCACTCACTCCTTTACTCTGCCCTACTCTGAGTTGACTTTTATTACCTTCTTTCCATTGAACACCAGGCCATCGATATGAGACTTTTAGTCTTGTTAAAAATTCCTCTTCTAGCCCACTAGACCTCATATAACCAATGCTTTCTACTCAATAAAAGTTCAAAACACATCGCATTTTCTCAATACTGTGCCTCCCTGCTCTTACTTTTCATCCAGGCCACTGTGCTGCTGCTACCTTTGGAAACTATCCCATGTCTCAGGGCACACTCCCTTAGCTCTCTTATCCTGCACTAAGCCAGTGGCATGCCACATCGATCCACTCGATGGATGCATTTGGGAAACTGTATGGCTGGCTGGATTCACACTTGTGCATTGTCTAAGCATCCTTGTGATTTTAGTTCATGACATCTGTGCAACTGATACTCCCTAAAATTCAACTCATTTGTTGTTATCAATTGCTGTGTAAACGTCTATCCATGAAACGGCATTCATTCTGATCCTGGTGAACAAAGCGGTTCTACTTTGCATGGTGTGTTGGTTGAGATCACCCTCATGGTTAAATCCTACAGCTCGTTGGTTTGGGTTACAGGGTCGGGGGTGACTCCTCTTCTGGTTTTCAGACCTTCATATTCCTCCTCTTACGACATCTACTTTTACCTGGTGTTTCTTCTTCTACACCCCTTTCTGACAACTCAATGAGCACCATAAGCAGGGTTTCTTTACGTTGTGACTGTTGGGTTGCAGTGTGTAAGAAGGAAGAACCCTGTTTAAAGTATGCAATCGATTTTCAAAGGTCTGCCTGACTCACACCTTAACAGCGTTGACCAAGCCAGTCACAGCCAGTAGCTGGAGTCTGGTCCACTGCAGTCAACCAGAGTAAACCTTTCCTCACTTTCTGAGGTCGCTGGCATCTTCTTTTGTTTTCCTACCATTTGGTAAGGGCTGGAAGCAATTGTAGTTATCTTTCCTGGCAGAAAGGAATTAAAAATATTGCTCCATTCAGCCCCTTTTAATGTCTTCATCTATCTATCTGGCAAGTGAAAGACAAATAAAAAGGAGAGATACGATTTTTTAAAAAATCTTTTTAGCGTTGAGATGGAAGCAAAACTCTGAAAATGTCTACACCCAACGCTTGCGTGGAGCCAGTGCTCCGTCTCCATCTCCAGGGCCCTCCTGCACCAACTACAGAGTTGACTTGGAACAGAGGAAAGAAGCTGCCAGTGAAGCTTTACCTTGGGGGCACCAGAGCTGGATCCGTGGTTAAGAAATCTAAGGTGCTGCAAATGCGAAAGCAAACCTTATCTGTCCAGGACCAGCCCCGTAAGAACTCGTCTGAAAATGTACTCTTTCCAGTCCCACTTTTTCCTGTCTTATTGCTATTTCCCCTCACTTTTGACCTGGATGGGTCTTTGGTCTACGGCTCGCTATTAAATCTGATCTCCGTGTCAGTGTTTAGTGTTCATACTTCAGCCAGTGATTTTCCACACACCATCATGCAACTTTCACTTGACTCTTAACCTATGGGTACCTCTTACTTTGGCATAGATCCCATGCTAGAGCATGAACTCCAGGAAGTAAAAATCACCTCCTTCTATTTCACACTTCTATCCCCAGCACCACATTCAGTGCCCAGTGCTAAATATATGCATGGTTAAAGTGTGTCAGGACATTTCATCACGGTCAGGGGAAATTCTACAATGATCCCGCCCCTATATGAATAGCTTTAGGTGGTCAATGGCTGCTGGGAGAGAGAAAAAAAATCAGTTTTTTTCAGGGACCAGCTCTGGTACAGGTTGTCCAATATCAAGTGGTCAGCTCTGAACACATGTAAGAAAGAGCAACACTAAATAAACTCAGTAGGCTGTATACATATGTGTCATATATAGGTGTGTAACAATAATATGTTATATATATGTGTGTGTGCGCGCGCATATATGTGTAACAACAATAATTAAAGATGAGGTCATGAATTTGGGAGGAGGATATGAAAGGAGTCAGGATGTGAGGGTCAGAGTGATATAGATATGGTGCTCTCATATAAGAAATTCTTTTTTTTTTATTTTTATTAACTTGAGTATTTCTTATTTACATTTCAATTGTTATTCCCCTTCCCGGTTTCCAGGCCAACATCCCCTAACCCTCCCCCTCCCCTTCTATATGGGCTTCCCCTCCCCATCCTGCCCCCCATTACTGCCTTCCCCCAACAATCACGTTCACTGGGGGTTCAGTCTTGGCAGGACAAAGGGCTTCCCCTTCCACTGCTGCTCTTACTAGGCTATTCATTGCTACCTATGAGGTTGGAGCCCAGGATCAGTCCATGTATAGTCTTTGGGTGGTGGCTTAGTCCCTGTAAGCTCTGGTTGCTTGGCATTGTTGTTCATATGGGGTCTCGAGCCCCTTCAAGCTCTTCCAGTCCTTTCTCTGATTCCTTCAACAGGGGTCCCGTTCTCAGTTCAGTGGTTTGCTACTGGCATTTGCCTATGTATTTGCTGTATTCTGGCTGTGTCTCTCAGGAGAGATCTACATCTGGTTCCTGTCGGCCTGCACTTCTTTGCTTCATCCATCTTATCTAGTTTGGTGGCTGTATATGTATGGGCCACATGTGGGGCAGGCTCTGAATGGGTGTTCTTTCTGTGTCTGTTTTAATCTTTGCCTCTCTATTCCCTGCCAAGGGTATTCTTGTTCCCCTTTTAAAGAAGGAGTGAAGCATTCACATTTTGATCATCCGTCTTGAGTTTCATTTGTTCTAGGCATCTAGGGTAATTAAAGTATTTGGGCTAATAGCCACTTATCAATGAGTGCATACCATGTATGTTTTTCTGTGGTTGGGTTACCTCACTCAGGATGATATTTTCCAGTTCCCTCCATTTGCCTATGAACTTCATAAAGTCATTGTTTTTGATAGCTGAGTAGTATTCCATTGTGTAGATGTACCACATTTTCTGTATCCATTCCTCTGTTGAAGGGCATCTGGGTTCTTTCCAGTTCTGGCTATTATAAATAAGGCTGCTATGAACATAGTGGAGCACGTGTCTTTGTTATGTGTTGGGGCATCTTTTGGGTATATGCCCAAGAGAGGTGCAGCTGGGTCCTCAGGTAGTTCAATGTCCAATTTTCTGAGGAACCTCCAGACTGATTTCCACCAGTCTGCAATCCCACCAACAATGGAGGAGTGTTCCTCTTTCTCCACATCCTCGCCAGCATTTGCTGAGTTTTTGATCTTAGCCATTCTCACTGGTGTGAGGTGAAATCTCAGGTTGTTTTGATTTGCATTTCCCTTATGATTAAAGATGTTGAGCATTTCTTTAGGTGTTTCTCAGCCATTCAGCATTCCTCAGCTGTGAATTCTTTGTTTAGCTCTGAACCCCATTCATATACAAAATTCTTAAAAAGGAAGTATGCAAGTACATGGGTGTGTGAGTAATATATTTCTCATCTCAAAATACTTACCAATTGCTTATTTATCTATCATCTATCATTTCATTTACCTATCCATGTGAAAAGCAATATACTGAATAACATATCATTTGAGATGGAATTACCAAAGGGACATTGGTCTTTACTAACAATTAGAGGATAAAAGTAAAATTGTACACATTGGTAACTGCATACCAGAATATGTATTGACTTGCTCCAGTAGAGAGAGAACATCCAGGGAAAACAAATTCATCTTACGAAGTCATTATGTCCATTCCCATGTTCCAAGCTCGCTCTTCTGCACACACTGAATGGAGGTGCTGTAGAGTTCACGACAGAGGGTGCTTCTTTCAAATCCTTTGCTGTAATTAACCCCACAGCTCCTCCAGGCGTGCAGTAGTAAAATAGCTGCTTTTGTGATTTTGATGGATACCTTTGAGACTGAATCTCCAATTTCCTGGCGACTCTTTGATTGCTCAGCATTTGTTGATCTATGTCGATCGTCTGAAGACGTTTGCTTTGATCTGAAACCAAGATTAGGAGAGAAGCCCCAGGCAGATTCTCACTTCTTAAGGACGAGGACCTTTTAACCTTCTCGAAAAATTTTGTTCCAGACAAAGGCAGAGATCCTGGGAAGGGTCACTGGCCAAATGGTTTGCCTTCATTTGACATTCAGTTCAGCAACTTAGGGCATGTCCCGAATAAACAGAGTAAAAGAAAGTCCCACTGAACTAGATTCATTTGTTATCCAAGGGCTTTCACATTCAGATCTCCCTCTTCAGACTTGAGCGTAAGTAAAAACAAGGAATCTGAACCCAGGACCTGAAGAATTCCTTTTGGTCCTGACACATCCAGATCAGTCCAGGGTGTCTTCAATTGCTCACTCTTGCCTCTGTCTTACCCATTCTTCAGGTGTCTATAAGGAGAACAAACTTTATTCAAATATTAACATTCTAAACCCCTGGAATCCACAATACTTTTCATTTTCTCTCTATTTTCTTTAAAATCTTTGGGATGAGATATCTTTCTTCGACTGTCTTTATTTGCCCATAATGACATCAACATCCGGTGGCTCTTGACTTGTGTTGACTGTCACCTCCTCTGTGTCTTAGAAACGCACCCATGGGTTATCACCATCCTTGCTTCTCTGGCCTCACACCTTTGTCCACAGCACAACACCGTCCATTTACATTTGGTATTTTCTGTGTTTATCCTGGAGTGATGGCAGTAGTGACAACTTTATCTCAGGTCACTCAGGTTTTATGTGAGGAATTTTTCAGTATAAAAATGTAAGACTGGAGAGATGGCTCAGCCATTAAAGGCCTAGGCTCACAACCAAAAATATAAAAAAATGTCATTTAATCAGCTCTGAGATGAGCAGGTGAGGTACTTTTCCCACATACACCTCTTGGCTGCCATGCACTTCAGTTTCTTTATTGGAAAAGAGTTGGGAGCAGCCGTGTTTATTTCCCACCTCAGAGTCACAGAGCTGTAATAAATCTGGAGAAGCAGAGGACTTAGCATTGTGGTTTATGGAGATGCAACAACTTCTACTGCACATGTCTGGGGTGTTTTAAATAAATTTTGTATCAAGGTTGCAGCAATCGATATTCATAATTTTAAGTTTACGGCATCATTGTAAAGTATATGAGATGAAACTACACAAGCATCTGACAACAAACAAGGATTTATTCCAGGTTATAAGAAAGGTTCACTTAATGCATGCTAGTTTAGAGGACTTCTGGGATGAACCTGGGTGTCAGCGCTTGTGACTGTCAAGTGTGAGACGCAACAAATCAAGCCTCGTTGCCTCCTCCCTCAGGTGACATGTCCGAGTGGCTTCTCTCCATCCAGGGCTCGTAGAATTTATACCTGCATCCAGGGTGACTTTTCAACCCTTCAAGACAGGCACTTTCAGAAGAAACACATACTCCGAGTTGATAAAAATAGAACGTGTAAGCCAAACGAACCACCTAGGTCTCCACTATAGAATTTAACTAAAAAGCGAATGAAATATTCCATTCATATAGACCCCATACAACATTCTAGATAAATTGTTCAGTGACTTAAGGAGCTGGAAAACATTCTTTCCCAAGAGGTGACTGAGGACTGAGAGATCACCATCTTTTACTTTATTTTCATTAAAGAGTTATTTTTATGTATATTGTGTGTCAAGGGTACAAGCATGAGTGTGGTTGCCTGGAACAGCCAGAAGAGAGCATTAGGTCTCCTGGAGTTGGAATTTCAGGCCACTGTGAGTTGCCCGATGTGGGTGTTGGGAACTAAATCCTAGTATTCTCCAAGAGTAGGATGCACTTTTAGTTGCAGGGCCATCTCTGTCATTTTATGGGGAGTTGAAGTAACTGTTAATTTACAAATATGAGTCCTAACATGTTTTTAAACACTAAAACAGGAAGTCAGAAATTTAGAATGGTGAATATGAATTTACAAAACACAAAAACAAAACAAAATACCTGTTGTTTGCCACCCAACTTATTCTGAGAATTAGGGAATATGGGGAATTAGGCCTTTGTGATTGTAAACACCAGTTAGAGCCCCATCAGAATCACCAGTGAAGCCAAAATGTGTTTCTTTAGGAGTCAGACCTTGTGCAAATATGGAAAAGCTAAGAGTATGATGATTTGCTAGGGGCAGTCAACACCATAAACCAGTCAGCACTTCTCAAGCTTTGGGGCTGAAGCTGTCAAGTATGCATCCATTGTAGGAGGATAGCACACAGGAGCTCAGAGACATGACCACTGGGAGGTGAGATGGAGGAGTTGGGCCTGGGACTGATGGAGGTGAGAAGGGCCAGTGGTTTGGTGGTCAAGCTCGGGGTGAAGGGAAGTGTGAAGAACTAGCTGGCTTCACTGTGGGACTGACTTCTCAAATTCACACTGCCCGCACCAGGCCTAATTTCTGATTCTGTGCAGGTCCCATCTGCCACACTACATTGGGAAGAGCAGTTCAGGTAAGTCAATAATGGCACAGTCCAACTCCATGTCCATCTGTAGACTTGTCGTCTGTATGTATGTCTTTTAACTAAGGTTAACGTCTGAATCGACCCAACTATCTTTTAACTCTGGATAGATTCAATAGCAAAGTTACCTTTTGGGTTAACAAAGTATGTGCATTCCTAAGAGGATCAAAAGCACAGAATCATAGCATGCGTGCACCTAGTAGAGTATGCACAACACCCTCTTTATCTTTGGGTGGTGGTCTTTCCTCTTGGGGAAACACATTCCCTTGGTGCCCTATATGAAGTATTCAAAGGTACCCAACAGAGCTGTTACCCAGTAGCTCCAGGGTGATGGGGAAAAGCCTTAGAATGTTAGACTCTATGCTATGAGCCTTCTGACGCACTGTATTCACTGTGCCATCAGCTGGGCTTTCTAAGCAGAAGCAGCATGACATTGAACCTAATGATGGTGAATATGTCATCTATAGACTGACAAGAGCACTGGGAAAGGAAAGGCAAACCTGTAACCAGAGGGCCTTCCTTTGCCTGAAAGATCAGTGCACAGGAGGTTTTTGATCTGGTGTCACTCCACTTCTCCTTCTGTTGCCTGCGTTTTTCATGTCATGGTTAAGAATCACTTCCAGGATTAATGGGTAAACAAAATGGGGTATGTATATATGTGTGAACTATTATTCAGCAATCCAAGGGAACCCCGTATGTTGATGAAATTGGAGGATGCGGCGTGTGAAATACAGTTCAAAGAGGACAACTAGCATATGGTCTCGCTGAGGTCTGGAGTGAAGAGGCAAAGTCATACACACCGGAAGTAGTGGCTTTAGTTCTAGAAGTTGGAGGAGTGGGAAGATGTTGCTCACAGAGTACAAACGTTTAGCCACAAATGTAAGCTCTAAGCTTCAATGCCCATCATAGTGACAGCGATTAATGGCATGCTACTCATTAAATTGTCAAAGTGGGCCGGGCAGTGGTGTCACATACCTCTGATTCCTGCAAGAGGCAGAAGCAGGTCGATCTCTGGGTTTGAGGCCAGCCTGGTCTACAAAGCAAGTTCAAGAACAGTCGGGGCTGCACAGAGAAACCCTGTCTCGAATAAACCCCAACAAAACAAAAACGTTAAAAAGAATTGGCAAGATGCTATCTTTTAAGTTGTCTCATCCCTGCCCGTGCACAAAATCATAGCTGCACACAATCATGATGGGCTGGATGGCTGGACTTTAGAAATTATGAGGGTTTAATCACCATTGTTAGCTTGATTCACATTAGCATTTTTAAGACTGGTCAGGAAAGAAAAAGGAAATACAGATTATGAGTGCCGGGCAAGAATGGAAGCAGATCAATACTGGATTTACAAGGCGTTGTAAATGATTTCATACCAATCTATGAAAAACTTGGATAAGAAGCCCACACTTTTGAAGACATAATTGTAAATTATATATCTGCTAAAGTCCTTTTATATCTGCTAAAGCATGTATAAATATAAGAGCTCTTTCCTTTCAACAATAAAAAGATAACTTGTTTAAAAAATAGGTAAAGGATTAGAATACAAAAAGAAAACATTAAATAAAACCATATCGTGGCTAATAAATATAGGGAAAGATATGTAACTTTGTAAGTCATTAGAGAAATGCAAATGTAACCAAAACGATGTTCTATTTGACGCCCAGGAGAAAGGTCATCACAAAGGAGGCAGGTGATAACTGATGATGGAGAGGAGAGATTGAAGCGCTGGCCCATTGCTGGTGGCAGTGATGCTGCTGGCTTTGAGCTATGTGTGCTGGTAACACAGCTAGGACTCTACTGTACGAAGTGCAGCCATGTTAGAAAATAGCTTCGTTTTCCCTGAAAATGCTAAGCCCTGACATTCTTTCCCACATCTGTCAACATTTAATTACGATCACTAGAGTCCTCCGAGTGACTTGTCCAAAGCTGTTGAAAACCTTCAGAGGTCAGTTGAGTCCAAGGAGAGCAAGGTTCAGTTCTGGAGTCTCATTTAAATGCCAATTATATGAAGTCCAGAAAAAAAATTGGAAATTCATAAAACATGGCAAAATATTAATCAAGAATATGAAGCCGTCTCTGGAAACCTAGTTGTTTTCCATGTTCATTCCAAAGAGAAATGGGATCACACAGTCTGGGTATGTGCTGGCACTGGACTCTAAAATAGAAGCGAAGAGGACGCAAGAGCAAGTTGGCTCAGTGATGTCAGAAGTTACTATGGAAACCAGTCTGTGTCTGAAAAGAAAAAATTCTCAGCTTCCTTTATGAGCCTGCCAGTGTTTCCTTTGACAGGGTTGATCTCCGTTTCTGTTCCTCTCAGAACTTTGTTGTTGGGAGTAGGGTTTCGTAATGCCACAAAATATTTTTCATGGTAAAAATAAAGAAATTAAAAATTTGCATTGCATAATTATAAGCATAGTGTTCTTTTTGAAGGGGACACAAAATTAATAAAAAAACAATGTATAATTACTTAAGCCATAATATATACTTAAGCTATAATATCCACTTCAAATTCACCAATTTCTTTTAAAATAGAGTAGAAAGTTAAACTTCCTTTTAAAAGATTCGTTTTGGGTGTCTGAGAGATTACTCAGTGGTTGCACTTTCACAGGACCTGGGTCCAGTTTCCAGCACCTACATGGGAGCTCACAACTGCAGTCCCAGCCCTCTCGTGACCTTTTTAGGTATCAGGCACAAACATTGAACACAGATCTACATGCAGGCAAAGCACCTATACACATAAATGACTTGTTCTATTTATGTGTCTGTGCATGCCATGTCTGAGTAGACGACTATTGACAGCAGAAGAGGCTGTTGGAACTCCTGGAGTAGCATGCTATTGTGCTGGGGAACTGAACCCAGTAATCCAAAAGAACAGTAAGTGCTTTTAACTGATGAACCTTCTCTCTGGACCCTTTAAGCTTTTTTTAAAAAAAAAAAAATTAGTAAAAGCAATGATCTGATCTAACAAACTTTTTTTTTTTGGTTAGGATTCAGTGGTCACTTATCAATGATTGTATTGTTGTAGTTTTGATCATTTGAATTTTTGAGTTGGACTGAATTATTTAGAATTAGAAGTTTGTTTACGACATGTTTCAAAAATTCTCTAGAATTTTCTACTTTCTAGAGGCTTGGAGTCACACCTATGGCCCAGTTTTGAGGAGTGTTTACAGTGAAATATAGCATGATGCCCAAGACTTAAATGCAATTATGTTTGGGTACATAATTTACGGGTAAAATAAAACAGTATATTCCACAATGGATGCTAGCCGAGTGTCATTTCTTTGTATCACTCATGACAAAAACAGTCAATAGTGAATAGCCACACATAAAGAAGGCTAACCATGTCAGTGTGAGAATCTTTATTGAAAGAGTCAAGGTTTTGTAAAATTCCCATGTCCTGCTTGAGAGATTATTGGAATGTGACACCCAAAGGGAAAAAAAATGAATTCCTAAATGAATGGAAGGGAAAAAATCTTTTCTGAGATCTTTGGAATAGAAACAGAGTAGTCCTTCTCTTAAGGAAGGTCATAAATACACAGTTGAGGCAGTTCGTTAACTGATTAATGTGTTAACGAAAGTGAAACATGAGGTGTTGAGAGCGCTCTTCTAGGGGCTGAATTTGCAGCTCAGTCGATTGAGTTCCTGCCTTGTGCAAGGCCCAGGGTTCAAACTGCAGCACCACAAAAGCAGAAGAAAAAGAAAAAGAAAAAGAGATGCACATCTGAAACTTACTAGAAAGTATTTCTCAAAGCAAATGTGTAAGACTAAATAAATATTTAATTTCTTAGCAAACAAATCGCAAAGCCTTCTAGGACTAATTAAGCTCAAATTGTGCACACAAATGACAAAATCAGAAATGTGTGCATTTTAGTTTCAAAAATTGATCCACCCTGTCTTTGTTAGGGTTTTTATTGCTGTGAAGAGACACCATGACCATTTCATTGGGGGCGGCTTAGAGTTTAGAGGTTTAGTCCATTATCATCATGGTGGGTAGCAAGGCAGCATGCAGGCGGACGTGGTGCTGGAGAAGCTGCTGAGAGTTCTACATCTCGGTCTGAAGGCAGCAGGAGACTGAGAGCCACAAGGCATAGCTTGAGCGTAGGAGACATCAAAGCCCGCCTCCACAGTGACGCACAACTTCTAACAAAGCCACACCTCATAATAGTGCCACTCTCTATGGTCCAAGTATTCAAGCCCTTGAGTCTGTGGGGCCATGTCTATTCAAATTTCTACAGCCCTAACCAAGTTACCTCATCTTTCTCATCTACACTTCTTTTTCCCCCTTTCTTTCCTGTTTCTCTTCTTTCTTTTTCTTGCTTTCTCTTTCTGTCCTTTTCAACTGTCCTCTCTATTTCTTCTCTCTCTCATCTTTATTTCCTTTATTCGTTTTCTCTCCCCTCCATTTTTCTTCCTTCCTCCCTTCCTCCCTTCCTTTCTTCTTTCTTTCCTTTGTTTGAGTATGGGTATTTTGCTTGCATGTAAGTCTGTGTGCTACATGTGTGCCTAGTGAAGGCCTGGAGAGGGTGTTGGATCCCATGAAACTGGAGTTACAGACAGTTGTGAGGTGCCCTGTGGGTCCTGGGAATCTAGCAGTGCTCTTCTGCACGAGCAGCCAGTGCTCTTGAGTGCTGAGACCCCTCTCCAGCCTGTCCCCCTTTCTCTTCTATCATCTCTGTTACTTTCTTTCTTTCTCTTCTTGTTCTTTCATCCCTTTGCCTCTTCATTCCATTCTCCAATTATTTTCCACTCCCTCTTCTTCCCCATCTTTCTCTTTTTCTTCTTTTCTTTTGACTTCTAGTTCTCTGGATTGATGTATTGATCTAGCTGTGATGAGAATAAGGCTAGGCTTCTTCTATGAAAGGGAGAGGTGACTTCCGCCTACTCATTGTAGACATTTTACTGGAGAAACTATATGGCTTCAGTGGGCTTTCCTTTTCTGAAGATACATATGCCTCCTAGGAAAGAACTTTTTACAAAGGAGGAGGACTGGGACCCACTGACTCAGTCCTGTCTGCTAACTCATATGTAGGGAGGCAGGATGATTCTTATAAGATTAGGGCCTGGGAGATCAGAATTCTTGCATATCCAGTGATAACAGGACATGAAGTGTATGAGGAGGAAAACTGGAGATGTGAAGAATTATTCTCAGTATTTTTATTGTCTTCCATCACCTCTAATCCTGTGACCCATTGTTGAGCTGTGGTTGCTCCCAATTTATCAGGTCACTCGCTTATGTTACTGTTTTACTCAGTAGCCCCCTGGCAGACCTGCCCACCAATCTGATCTCCTTGTCATTCATTGCTTAGCTGTAAATTCATGTCTCGAAGCCCACAGGGTCACCAAATATGTGAATTTGTCTTGACTTTGAAATCCTATCAGTACTCCCACCTACTCCTGCGGAGTGTGTGTATTTAGATTGCTACTTGTAATTAATTAGGTCTCCAAAAACGCGGATAGTGACTTTTTTCCCCACAGTTTATAGATCATAGAGAAAAGAACTCTATATTTATCAATTCACATCCATTTTGGGGAGCATTCTGTATAGGAGAGAATGTCCATTTGTATAAACACACCAGGAGATTAGTTTTTTGATACCTGAGTGTTGTCACATCTCTCAGAATGTTAGCAAAGCAGTACGTTTACTTGTTAATTGTTCTTTATGAAGGTGGCTATTCCTACCGCAGAAGTCATGGTACAGACTATCTGATCTGGGGACTGAGTTTCTAAAACCATGAGCATGACTTTGGGCAAATGTTTTTGGCAACTTAGGATCAACTTTTCCTCTCAAAGGTCCCTGGTATCCTAGTGTAAGTGGGTTTCTGCTGCCTCTGCCTAATCTACACAACTGAACCATAACATCTCCATATTGAATCCCAGATGACCACATTCGAGTGCCCCACATAGGATCCTGAAATTGTTAGTGATTGCCTGATATCCTCTGTCAGCACAACTCTTGGATCTTATGTCTTCAAAGTTAAGTACAACTTGGGGCATTGTTGGAACTGCATGGGTGCTTGCTCATTAAATAACTTTATTTAAAATATTTTTCTCACAGAGACACCTTTTCTGAGTCTCATAAAACCTATTTCAGGCATGATGACACATATCTATAATCCCAGGAGTCAGGAGACTAAGGAAAGAAGGTGGAGGATTTGAAGTTGGCCTCAAGGTCCTGTCTCAAAACAAAAAATGGAAAAACAAAATTAAAAATGAAATACGGAAAAGCAAACAAAACCCAACCTAATATAGCCCAGCCCAGCCCAGCCCAGCCTGCTCAGCCCAACCTAACTCTTCTCAACCTAGACCAGCTCATCCCAACCCAGCCTGTCTATCTTGCTTTTCTGTGGCTGGATGCTGTTATAATTGTGAAGTGCTTCCATCAGTAGACCATGAGAGACAGCACTACCCGTGGAGGCACTGGTCATGCTGTAAGCACAGCTTTTAAGAGAGGTAGCATTTCCTTGCCTATAACTCTTATGCTCAGAAGGAAAACATGATATGCATCATAAAGGATCAAATAGGGAGCAAGTACTTGTTTCCTGGTATTTGGCAAACATTTTATGACCTCTCCCCTTCTTTACGGCCACACTCTTGTTGCTATATAAGGAGCATTGGTCCAGGTGTCACTGTAGCTAGTTAGTGAATGAACTCAGTCTGGAGTTAGGTCTGTCTCAACCCAGTTTACATATTCTGTTGGACACCAAGGGTCATCTCTAAGTTTTGAGTGAAGGCAAAGAGTCTTTAAACAGGCTTCCAGAGATGTGTTTTTCTCTCTTTGGGTCCAGCACTGGCCAGGATGTTTTGGACTCAGTGAGCACTATTAATTTTATTTGTTATTTTAAATTTATATTTTGGAGAACTTCATAGATGGGTACTGCATCTACATCACCCCTCCCCACTCTTCCCCAATCCAGCTCCTCCTGTATTCTGCTCCCCAATTCATGATCTTATCTTTAATTATTATTAGATACATATTACACATACACACATAGACACACATGAACACTCATACACAAACACGTCTTCCAGTTCCACCTATTTTTGTGTAAATGATGGCTTCTCAAGTGCTGAATAGTATACCACTTTGTGTGTATGTGTATATATTTTCTTACTTATTAGTTAATGGGTATCCAGATGGGTTCATATCTTAGTTGTCATGTGACCAGTGCTGAAACAAACAGGCATTTCTTTGGTATGCTGATTTGTTTTCATTTGGAAATATTCCCAGAAGTGGAATAGCTGAGGGACAGAAATGTTTTCAGTTTTATGAGGAACCTCTGTACTGTTCTTCTTAATAGCTGTATTAATTTACACTCTTACCAGAAAGGTATAATGGTTCCTTTATCTACACATCTTTGTCTGCATTTCATTTTTGACTTGATAGGCATTCATTGTAGTATGAGTAGCATTTCCTTGTTGGGTTATACTATATTGTGGTAAAGAGCTTTCTTGTTCCTGTCTAGATGAGTTCTTGTCTTAGTTAATTTCTATTGTTATGAAGAGACACTGTGACTGTGATAACTTTTATAAAGGAAAATATTTAATTGGAGCTTGCTTACAATTTAGGGGTTTAGCTCATAGTCATCATGGTAGAAATCATGGCAGCATGCAGGCAGACACAGTACTGGACAGGAAGCTGAGAGTTCTATATCCAGAGCTGTAGGCAGCAGGCACAAAGTAGATAAGTGACCTAGTTGGTCCTGAAGTTCACTAGAACAGATGTAGGAGGACTGGCTCTAAATCTGTTGATTCTTCATCCATTGTGCTTAATGTTGCACAGACCTAGTCATTTACAACTAGAGAGTAATTTGTAAGGCACATTGTTTTTGCTTTATATGATTGAAGGGAAATCAAATTGGTTATGATAAATACCACAAGTTTCTATATCCTAGAAAGGAAGTGGCTTTCATTCTATTATTTCACTCATGTATTTATTACCTTTGCTTTCTTCTCACTTTGGCATGGGCTCAATGGTCAGTTGTTTCAACTATTCTCAAATATCTCCAATTTCTCTTAAGAAGTTTACTGTCAATGTCATGTATTTCCAGAACCTAGCTAGAGATCAATGATCTGTTTCCTTGACTAATGTTTCTGGGTTTCTAAGAAGGGTTTGAGAAGCTTGCATAGCCATGATGTTGGTATCTCACCCATGCCCGCTGCATCTATCACAGTGTTTGCTTGGCAATTATTTTATTTACTCAGAGCCAGATCCCTTTTCTGGTCTCATAGTTTCATTGGTCTCTTATAAACCTTCCTAATTTTCTTAGTCCCCAGTTCATCCTTGACTTTTTGTTCATACTAGGCCATTGATGGCTTTAGTGCTCTTCCTTCTCATTCCAGAGTTAATATTATTTTTCTTTTTCCCTTCTGTAGAGAAAGTGTGGGAATGTCTCCAGCAAGAAAGATTATTTTATCATTCTGCAATATATATATGTATATATATATCTATCTGTCTCTATATCTATATTTATCAAGTACATGTTGTATTATAGGCTTAGAGTTTCAAAACCTACTTTAATATGAGTTCTTAAACACTTTAACCTCCATTCTAGCTCATCACCCACCAGAGGTAGTGGAAAGGAAACGTAATTGGGCAAAGGGGGATATGGACCTGTTTAGAAAATAGTTCTTTGGGATGATTCCAATCTTTGTTGTCAGGATATCAGTAGTTCAGTTCACATGAGTGAGAAGCAGTAGCTTGATTCACTTACAAACACCATTCACAAATCAGCAATGGCAGTTCAGTCCAGTAGAAACCACAAGGCTCTGTCAATTGGCCCAAGTCCGTGGAAGTAGCAAGAAGCCACTCGAATATCATGAGAAGTTCTTTGATGCATTTCTCTCTATGAAGTCATGACAAATGATCGGTGAAGAAAGCAAGGTGAACCAATGCCACAGCATCATCAGCAAAGACCATCATCAAAAAAGTCCAGCAAAGACAGCATCACAAAGCCCAACAAAGACCAGCAAAGTGTGGTAAGGCAAACCAATGGACCAGTGGACAGTATTGCCTTGTCTGTTGGGTTACACTTACACTCTTTCCAAACATCATATGTTCTCTAAAGCATCTGCTCCAGCAAAAACACCACATATCTTTTTTTTAGGAAGGTTTTAGAAAAAAATACATTTCTGTTCTTAGCAAAACGTACTTTTATGTGTCTACATCAGTAAAACATCCTCTCATAAGACAGTTTCCAGAAAAACATTACATGACACAACTGAATCTTCAAAGAAACAAGAAATTTCTACATAATTGTATATAACATTTCTGTCTAAACATATAACACATAGAGTCTTCCAGCTCTTCTTCAGGGTACCCCTTTATAATGGCTTGCTTACTTGTTCTCTATCTATACTTCTTTGTGAAGTGAGGCCAACATGCCCAGGCTTACTGTGGTGCCTCAAACAGAAAGACAGATGGAAGTTATCAGGCTTGGCTCCTCTATTTCTATTAAGAGATTGCTCTGTTCTTTCCATAGCTAGTTCAGATTCTTCTAGAGTTTTAGAGCAGTAATTAACTTTTCTTCAGTGCCATCTCTTTAGTTTAAAAGCTTTTTAATTTGTCCTATACCATTAGACTAGCACAATACTCCTTAGTTTAATTATGATTCTATTCCTACACTTCAGTGAAGTGGGAATTTCTGGTTTTGTCGTAAACTTAGTTGGGTCATGTAATATTTTTCTGGAAACTGTCTTACAAGAGGATGTTTTGCTGAGAGCAGACACGTGGTGTTTTTCTGGAAGCTGCCTAGTAAAAGGGTATGTGATGTTTTGCTAGAGAAGACACATAAGAAGCACATGCTATTTGGAAATAGTTTAAGTATAGCCCAAGAGGCAGTGGATGATGCTCTTGCATTGGTTTGTATTGCAACTCTTTGCTGGTCATCACTGGTCTACACTGACACTGGTCTTCACTGATGATGAATTCTCCTTGCTTTCTTTGCTGATCTTCCCTTGTCACGACTTCACAGAGAGAAACACACAAAAGAACTGCTGGTGGTATTTCAGCTACTTCTTTCCACTTCTGGTATCAACTGGTGGAGCCTTGTGGTTTCTTCTGGATTGAACCACTTTTACTGATTCATGTTTGGTGTTTGTCAAGCGGACTGGACTGCCACTGCTGATTTGCACTTCATGTTTTGTTAGAGGACTGGACTGCTGACAATGAAGATTGAAATCACCTCAAAGAACTATTTCTAAGCATGTCCACAACCCCTGTTTCCTATTAACCTTTCTTTCCCCTACCTTTGGTGGGTGGTAGGTTAGAAGGGAGGTTGAAGCATTAAAGAACCATAATTAAAGAAGGTTTTGAAGAATCTAAGCTTATACTAAGCATGCCTTATTCTTGTCCTCTTACTAGCTGACTTTTATAACTTGAAACAATTTCTATGCTGCTAATAGAACTCAAGATTAGAATTTAATGTTGGGCAAGATGGTAGTTAAAAATGCGCTAACTTGAAATGCTATGACACTATGACAGAAGATACAATGTATTGTTGGTTTGTGTGAGAGCTGTTTCTGGGAATAATTTTGGGAAAATTAGAAATAAAATTATACAAATTCTTCTGTAGACAGCAGAAAACCCTTTAGCGAGGTTCAAGTCCAATTAATTTAAAATAGAGTTGATGTCTTGAAAACAGAAAATGACTTGCTAATTTAATAGTGAACTTCAACTTAGAATCCAGGACTTTCATCTAAAGATGGTTTAAAACTGGGTCAAAAACTTCCTTACTCTGACCTTAGGGTTTGTTTGTTTGTTTATTTATTTTATATATTTAAGCACAGTAAAACTTTAGAGAAAGGTTTCCAAATGATAATCATCACAACAAAACTTTATGCCTAGATATGCAGAAACTCCCTAACAAAGTATTAAACCACTTTCATAATAGGAATGTGTTCTACTGACTGGTAAACAGAGTTCAGAGCAAGACCTAAGGAGGAAAGATTTGTAATAAGCATAAAGATAGATTCTATTGATGGAGGATGCAAAATACATGGGTTCTCTTTTGTAAGAATGGGTACTACTTACTAAGAGACAAAACTCAGGATAAAGGCCTAAAAATGTTCAGAATTTTGGGGGTGGGGAGCAAAATAGCCAAAAGATTACCAGGTTGTTAGACAAAATCCACTCTAGCCTTCCAGGTGACTAGGTGTCAGGAATTTTCTTCCTCTGAAAACAATAGGCCCATGTGTTAAACAAATCTGGTTTCTCCAACACTTACTTTAACCTATACTTCCTTCAAGGACAAACATAGGGTAGCCACCAGAAATTCCTATACAGATTGTCTATACCTCATTCTTCTTATGGTCTCATCATGAATTCTGAGTGCACATAGAAGTTTAATTTTGTTTCTTGTTTAATACGTTCTGAAAGATTTTGATGTTTAACCCACTAGGTTTTAATTCAATACTCTTATTCAAGACAGAGTGTGGTGGGGGAATGTGGAATCTCAACGAATGGTGATCAATGTTTCTAAATTCAGTTAGACAAGAGAAGTAATTTCAAGAGATGTTTTATATTTTATAGTAAAAATAAAATAATGATACATACATTGCACTTGAAAATTAATAAGCAGAGTAAAAATGTTCTCATTGCCCCAATATACAACAAGGACACATGCTCCACTATGTTCATAGAAGCTTTTGTTATAGCCAGAAGCTGGAAACAACCCAGATGTCCTTCAACAGAGGAATGGATAAAGAAAATGTGGTACATTTATACAATGGAGCACTACTCAGCCATTAAAAACAATGATTTCATAAAATTCTCAGGCAAGTGGATGGAATTAGAAAATATCCTGAGTGATACATCTTACAGACCATATGAAGGTCAAGAAGAAGGAAGAACAAAGTGTGGATGTCTCAGTCCTACTTAGAAAGGGGAACAAAATTATCATGGGAGATCGAGGGTGGGCAGGACTTGGGAAGAAGAAAGGAGAGGGAGAGGAACAAAAGATGGGACAGGATCAGGTGTGGGAGGAGATGGGTCAGGAAGTTGAACAGAGGTGTGTAGCAATGGGAGATGGGGACCTGAGGATAGGCAAAAGAAAGTCTCAGATGGCAGGAAAGCAAGAGGCTCTCAGGACACAACATGGATGAAATTAGCTGGAATACCCAACAAAGGGGAGAGAGAACCTGTAGAGACTACATCCAGAGGTTAGGCATGGCCCCGGTTGAGGGATGGGGCCACTACCCTTCTTAAAAATTTAACCCAGAATTGCTCTTCTCTAAATGAAATACAGGGACAAAGAGTGGAGCAGAGACTGAAGGAAAGACCATCTAGAGACTGCCCCACCTGGTGATCCATCCCATTTGCAGCCACCAAACCCAGACACTATTGCTGATGCCAAGAAGTGCTTGCTGACAGGAGCCTGATATTGATGTCTCCTGAGAGGCTCCTCCAGAGCGTGACCAATACAGATTCGGATGCTTGCAACCAACCATCAGACTGATCAGGGAGACCCCAGTGGAGGAGTCAGAGAAAGAACTGAAGGAGCTGAAGGGGTTTGCAACACCATAGGGGGAACAACAATATCAATCAACCAGACCCCCCAGAGCTCCCAAGGACTAAACCACCAACCAACAAATACACATGGAGGGACCCGTGGCTCCAGCTACATATGTAGCAAAGGATGGCATTGTCTGGCATCGAAGAGAGGAGAGGCCCTTGGCTCCATGAAGGCTTGATGCCCCAGCATAGGGGAATGCTAAGGTAGTGGGGTGGGAGTGGGTGGGGGGACATGGGAGTGGGTGGTGGGAGTTAGGAATGGGGGGTTGGGTGGGAGTGGGGAGGTGGAGGAGCACCCTCATAGAGGCAGGGGAGGGAAGGTAGGATTGGGGGTTTGGGAGAGGAAATCTGGAAGGGGGATAACATTTGAAATGTGAATAAACAAAATAACCAATTAAAAATTTAAAAAATTCTTCTCACTGCCATTATAACTGTATGAAGTAATACAACTGAGGGAATGACCAACCAATAACTGACCCAACTTGAGACCCATTCCATGGACAAGCACCAATCCCTGACACAATGAATGATACTCAATTATACTTGCAGACAGGAGCCTAGCATAGCTATCCCCTGAGATGCTCCACCCAGCAGCTGTCTGAAGCAGATATAGAAAACCACACCCGAGCATTGGACAGAGCTCAGGGACTCTTGTGAAAGAGTTAGGGGAAGGATTGAAAGCCCTGAATGGGGTAGGAACTCCAGAGGAAGACCAACACAGTCAACTCACTTGAACCCTCACTTGGGGGCTCTCATAGATTGAGCCACCCATTAAAGAGCATACACAGGCTGGACCCAGACCCTCCACACATATGTAGCAGACATGCTGCTAAGTCTTCATAGGGGTTCCCCAACAACTGGAGCAAAGGCTGTCCCTAAAGCTGTTGCCTGTCCGTGGAATCTTCCCCAACTGTGCTGTCTTGTCTTGCCTCGGTGGGAGAGGATGTGCCTAACCCTACAGAGTCTTGATGCACCAGGATGGGGGATACCCAGCTTGGTTCCCACCCTCTCAGAGGAGAAGGGGGTGGGAGATGGAGGAGAGGAACTCTGAAGGGGGGACCAGTGGTGAGGACGTAAAATGAATAAATAAATAAATAAATGGAAAAAATGCATCTATGCTACATATATTAATTTAACCACTCCATAGTGTATATGTGTGTATATATATATATATATATTGTGTGTGTGTGTGTCAAAATGCCATGTTGCGTAAAACATCTCTTTGTATATAACCTACATGTATGCCTACACCTGTATCTCTCCATGCTTATTTTCATTTCTACCTATCTATATGTAATCTACGTCTATCTATATATACCCACCTCTCTGTTATACCTATCTTCATCTGTCCTTATCTCAGTCTCCACCCTTATTTAATCCATATCCGTGTATCTCTACATCTATCCATGTCTACATCTATCGATTTACTTAATTAAAAATCAGATCTGCCTTGAAATAAATTCTAAGTTTCCTTTTCTCATTATTAACATCGAAAGGTCAAACAGTATGTTTTTGAAGGAGGTGATACTTTAACTGACTGTGGTAATTTAAATGATTCAGCAAGGAAAAGTCATTTCCAAGGACAGGGATGGCATATGTGAGCTCAAGATCCAAGTCCTTTATTCCTTGTCTTGTGCTGGGGACTGAGTGCTAACATTCTGAGGTTGATTACAGGTTCAGAACCACACAGAGCACCTCCTACCCTCTGTAGTGTTAAATTTTAATAGGACTGGGGAGAGATTTCAGGCTGCACCTTTTTTTGGACAAATATCCAAAAGAGAGTGAGTGCAGTGAACCTGGCACCTTCTTGATCCTGAAGTAGAGACAATTCTTTAAGTAAATTAAAAAAAAAAGCTTTGGAAACAACCACAATCTTATAGCAAAGTAGCAAGCACAGCATAGAGTTTTTTCTCTAAATGACACCAAGTGACCCATCACTTCTGAACTATATTAGAGTTACTCCTCCATACTGTCTCTATAGGACACTGGGAGACTTTTATTGGGACATTGCTTCTTTCCTCAGAGCTCACTCATACTTTGCCGTTTGTCTCATTATCAAGGAGACACAGACTCTACCCCACGCTGTCATGGCTGCTCTGGGCTCTACCCACTCTGTTATGATAGTTCTGGACTCTGTCCTGTGCTGTCATGGCTGCTCTGGGCTCTGCCTTCTGGTGTCATGGTTTCTCTTGATTTTAACTAGTCTTCCTTGACTTTCAGAGATCTTGAAACTGGAAGTCCTTAAGCCAGATATTGAAACAATGGCCTTCCATTTAGATGCGTTTAATATTATTCACTTCAGGCCACATGTCTCTGGCTGTGCTTGTGTTATTTTGTCATTAGTTGCCTTATTGAAGTGGTTCCCCTGTAATCAATGACTCTTTTTTGATCATTTAACTTGGATGCTGTTCAGAAATTTGCAACATTCTTGACTAGTCTACAACAATTAAATTAATTAAAAATTTTATTTTATGAATTTGGGTGTTTGTTTGCATGTATGTCTATGTTGCATACCTGATGCTCATGGAGGCCAGACAAGGGCATTAGATTCCTTAGAACTGGAGTTACAGATCATTAAGGGTTGCCATGTGGGTGCCAGAAATTAAATCAGTTTTGTCCGGAAGAGCAGTCAGTCGTCTTTCTAGTCCCTTTACCATTTTATTGTTTATCTTCAATTATATAGAACAAAATCGATGAACCTAGTTGAAAAGGACATCAGCCTATGTAGTATTAAGTGCACTGGATGAAGAATCAATGGATTTATAGGCAGTTCTACCTCTGTATTAGAAAGCTATGTGACCAACGAGATCACACAGCCACCTTGTGGCTTGGCTTGTGTTTCTCTGGAAGGAAACTAGATTTAATAGGCTCATAGTCTATTCTTCCCTTCTTCCTTTTATACCACGATGGAAAACATATTGTAAAAATCTCCAAGATAATTTGTTTAACATCAACGTAATTGAAGAGTTACTTTCTCAGGCCTGAGAGTTGGCCCCAAGGTTATAAGAGCAGGAGAGCCAGCCCTGTCCCTCACTGGCTTGCAGCACCTGGAAGAGCAGGCCCTGTACCTCACTGAGGCAGCATAGTAGAGCTGACCTTGGTGGCAGGGGTGGGGTCTGGGAGGGTGGGAGGATGAGCTGGCCCTGCCCCTTGCCAGCTGCAGCATCGAGTGAGCTAGCAGGGCAGAGCTGGAAACTTGGCCCTGGTGGTGTGGGTCCAGGAGAGCCGACAGGCCGAGCAAGGCAGCTACCACCCAAGTCCAGATCTAGTGCTTTGAGTTGGCCCACCCCAACATCTACCCTATCTATGACCTGGGGCTACTGGAGTGCATGAAGGGGCCACTCCTGTAGATCCAAAGCTTTAGGATCTCCATAAAACAGGGCAACAACGGGATATTTGAGAGAAGTCCTGGTAAGGATCCAGCATTGGTAATGTAGCAGAAGCCAGAGGTCTTGAACCAGACCAATGACTCATCGCAATGAACATTTGCACGTCACTGTGACACACTGCAGCTTCCATACGAGATTTTTTTAAATTTTAGTTTAATTTTAATTTTATTTTTCTTTTGAGGGTGAAGTTGCAAGGGCAGATATAAAGGGAGGAGAAGATGAGTGGGATTGGGGTGCATGATGTAAAATTCATAAAGACTCAGTTTTAGAAGTGTAAAAAAGAAAGAGAGAAAGAAGGAAGGAAAGAAAGAAAAAAGGTGTTTTCTGGGAGATTCAGGATAACTGAAGAGAGTTGTTCACCATACACCTCCTCCTCCTCCACAAAGAGGAACCAGTGTAACACGCACACAGCTGCATTTGAGGCTTAGTGAGTGTGGAAGAATTCTGAAATCTAATGAGAGTGAGACCTTGAAAGGCTCAGAGACCTGGGATGACAGTCTAGGAAGAGAAAGATGTCTGCTTCCAAACTTGTAACCAACTCCCCCGTCAGCAAGAAACCCCCAGCACAAGCCAGGAGGGAAAGAGCTCTAAGCTCCAGCTCACACAGGCCATTCCTGACCTTCTCCAGGTCTCTATGGCTGCTGCTTTCACTATCAACGCCACTGTTAAACATCTCTTCGTGTCTGTAGAACTACACTGTTCACGGGGCAAAGGAAGGCAAAGGGAAGTGGGGGATCACACTCTTCAGAATTTATCCCCGATCCTCCTCTCGGACTCCAGGGTTGACCAGCTGGCTGGCTCACCGAGTAAATCATCTTGCCAGTTCTTCCTGGCTCTTACTGATGTCTACTTGTGACTTCCTTGACTCTGAGCTTCAACTGTTCAAACATGTCTCTGGTTTTGCCTTTCCAAGGCCACATCCCCACACCCGTGCCAGTTCAAGCTCAGGTTTCTCCTGGCTCAAGCTCCTTCTGCAGCAACCACAGCAGTCTCCAGGGAGAGAGCATGAGTGATGTCAAAGAAAGAGTCCTTTCAGAGGGGTAGCTGTTGAAACTCCAGATGTGGAAAGTCAGACCAGCGACATAAGAAGCAAAAGAAGAAACTGGGAAGGGTATTTGTATATGTTTATAAGTAGGAAAGAGTTTATAAGGAGGAAAGCAAGCAAACAAGCAAACAAACAAGACTTAGGGATGAGTTAGACTAACCCGCAGCCTGATAAAAAGCTTAGTTTGTTCCAAGGACAAAGTTTTTTTTTTTTTAGTGATACTTGAACTAGAAGGTTGAACAATTTAACCAAGAGCAGTAGTATTATTACAAGACTCAAGCAAACTATGAAATATGACATTCTAGAACAACTTGTTACAGTAAAAATGACTCAGGAGGCCGAGTCTAAGTGACTCACGTGTGCGGCTTGTCAGACCATCTGACAGCCATTACGTCTGACTCCAGAGCTCAGGTCGGCTAAAGCATGCTTACCCCTTCTGCTCAGTAAAGGCTTTAGATGGATTGTATTCTATTTCAGGAATAGTCTAAGAATTAATTCATTCTTCAGGGAGAGATCCCTTGTTCACATCAGACATGCTGGTCCCATAGATGGTGGGTTCCCTGGAAACGTGGGTATCTTGTAGCATTTTATTCAGCATCACAACTTGTTAGGAAAATGGTGCCTGTTATATTGAAAATGCCCAGTGATGGAGACCGATTGGTCCTTCTCTGAGAAGACATCACTTGTTGCAGAGAGGAGCCCCTTCAGAAAATTTTATGGAAAGCAATATCTACAACTCCCAAGAGAGTCAGCAAGGGAACACCATTCTGGTGGGATATTAAAAATTTTATCTACTGTGAATTTCCTTTGAGAGACTGATTGTGTACTTTACTATGCTTAGAGTTAAACTCCAGAATCACTTAAGTCACCGGAGGCTGTACATTTAGAAGTCCTTGGAGAAGCAAGTAGATGATTATGTGGTAAATCCCTGAGGAATGTGTCAAATCAAACCACTGGCCAGATTCCTAACATATGAGTTACCCAATATAAGAGAAAAGCATGCTTAAAAGGGTCTCGTTCATTACATTGAATTTTCCTTTGGTTTGGTTATTTGCTCATTCAATAAACATTTGCTGGATATCTGTTATGTCCCCTTTGTTCTATAAATCAGCGACCGATCTGATGATAGACACATTGCTCAGCAAAGGTGTCTTACACAGCATAATGATGAATGATGATATAGTCTCTGTTGTCCAAGAACTTCCATTTCTATTGGTCAGATGGTTTGGAGGATAGAAAAAAAATATTCTTGAAAATGCCGTAGTTTCAAACTTTATTGTGCAAAGGATACTCTACGAAGTAGCACAAATGTGCAGACCCTAGAGTTGGAATGTTGACATGCAGGCCTGGCACAACCCTTTGGAATGCACTTTGCAATAAGTAGTTGAGGTAATTCCTTTGCAAGCGCCGCATGTACGGCCTAAGAGAAGCGCTGTTTTAGCCTTTCATCAGACTCCAGGAAAGGCTCAAGTACACGGTTAAATGGTCTTCATTTGCACTCCACCATGGTCATTGCTGTCGTCATTTAAAGTGGAGATAGGTCAAAGGGAAGAAAAGGAAAAACAAACAAAGCAGAACAAGAACCTTCTATGGCCCAGGGAGGAGGAGAAAGTATGAGGAAAAGTAATGTGGCATTGGCTGGGCTCTTCCTGATCGCAGGAGGTGACAGGTTCTTAGATTACTTATGTAGATGCCCCTGATAGGTGAGTGGGGTTGACGTGGCCAGGTGGTTGTGGAAAGCAGTGATATCATATTTAAAAATCATAATAATTTGTAGTTGAACAATGTCCTCAAGGCTTGAATTCCTCCTCCTGAGTTTCCTTTTCTTTTCATTGGAATTTTATATATTTACATTTCAAATGTTATCCTCTTTCCAGTTTCATCTCTGGAAACCCCTATCCCATCCCCTCTCCTCCACTTCTATGAGGGTGCTCCTTCTCCCAACCACCTACTCCCACCTCACCCTGCTGTTATTCTCCTACACTGGGGAATCAAGCCTTCACAAGACCAAGAGTCTCTCCTCTTATTGATGGCAGAAATGCCATTCTCTGCTACATATGCAGCTGGAGCCATGGGTCCCTCCATGGGTACCCTTTGGTTGATGGTTTAGTATCTGGGATCTCTGGGGAGTCTGGTTGGTTGATACTTTGGTTCTTGTTATGGGGTTGCAAACCCCTTCAGATCCTTCAGTCCTTTCTCTAACTCCTCCATTGGGGACCCTGTTCCCAGTCCCATGGTTGGCTGTGAGCATCCACCTCTGTATTTGTCAGGCTCTGGCTTGCTTTTGTTGACTGTAACTGACACAGAGTAATCCATGTAAGATGTGACATTTCCACAAACAGCTTTGCAAAATGAAGGATGCATACATAACACAGCAGCCTCCACTAGTAGTAAAAGTTCTCTGCTTTCCCTTGACTTGCCTTCATCATAAACTGTCTAAGTTATTGTTCTATTGATGTCAAGAGACACCATGATCAAGGCAACTTGTTAACGATGCATTTGATTGGGAAATTTCTTAAGAGTTTCAGAGGGCCAGTCCAGGATCGTTAGGAAGCACAGCTGGTGTCAGGAAGGAATGGCACTGTAGCTGTAGCTGAGTCCTTACATGTTGTGATAGCAACCACAGTGCAGAGAGCTAACAGGGAATGATACAGGCTTTTCAAACCTCAAACCCCACCTCAATGATGACCTGGGGCCATCAAGACCCATACAACAAGGCCATATGTCCTAATCCTTGTCAATGGTTCTACCTACTATGAACCAATGTTCAAACAGATGAACCCATGAAGTTCATTCTCATTCAAACCATCACACACACACACACACACACACACACACACACACACACACACACACAGTATAACACTTTTAGTTTCCAAAGTGCAAGGCCGAGAAACTCATTTGTGGGAAAAAGAAAAGGAAAACAAACAAACAAACAAGAGCTCGTATATGTGCCCTGTGTTCCTGAGTATAATCAAGTCAGAACTCCTTGTTTTAATTTGATGCCTTTCACAGAGTAGGGGTAGAGTTAATCTTGGCAAATCTACCTCTACTGTGGAGCTAGCTATGAGAGTTAGAGTTATGTTCATTCAGCAGTAGCTAATATTTTGGAGGGTGGGTCTCCATATTCCCAGTATTACATTGATTGAGAGCAAGAGAATAAGCATGCTGCGGTGGGCCAGTACTGGTCAGCTAAGCAACACAGAGATGGATAAATTTCCCTTGGGCATGCCACAGGCTCTGTGTGTGCTGAATCTGTGTTGCTGAAGTGAGCCAGTTGAGGTTGTGCTTTAAGCTAATCATGAAGTTTGAGTCTAGAGCATAGGTCATAGGTCATAGGGCATAGGTCATAGGGCATAGGGCATAGGGCATAGGGCATAGGGCATAGGGCATAGGGCATAGGGCATAGGGCATAGGGCATAGGGCATAGGGCATAGGGCATAGGGCATAGGGCATAGGGCATAGGGCATAGGGCATAGGGCAGAGATTGGAGCTTTTTGTCTAGCTGCTACCATGTGTATTGAAGGGAGTCTGGTCCCTAAATTATGCCTCACTGTGAAACTTTTAACTCTATCAGGCAACATCCCAGGGTTAGAAACCCCTCCTTGTATACTTCTCCAAACATATGCAAGGGGTGAGCTAGTCCTAGACTACTAGATGAGATCAGCTTTAGGAACCACCATCTTTCATGACCCTGGTCAGTTATCTTCCTATTTCTTTAGGCATTGGCTTCCTCAAGGATGGGGTAAAGGTTTTACTTTAAATCTTTTACAATTTTATTGAAGTAGAGTTCTCTCATGATGTGTCAGCATATAATGATTTAACACAATGACCCTCTGGCTTAAGAACTATGGTATACAGAGTTACCGCGCCCTATCCTACTATGGAACATTTTCCCACCCCTCAAAAGAAGCTGTGATGGTTTTGCCAAGTTTCGGCTTTCTGTCTTTTTTATTTAATCATTCTGGCTACTTCATATCAGTGGAATGCATGCTATAATTTGGATAAGTGTCTCCCAGAGGTCCATTGCTGGAAGTTGGTTTTCAACCAGTGGCACAATTGGGAACTGGTATAGTTATTAAGAGGTGGAGATGAGTGGAGAAGGGTGAGAACTTTCTGAGGGGGTGTCTTTGATGAAGACATTGAGAATTTGACCTATTTCTCTTTTTTTGCTTTTTAGCTGCCTTGAGAAAAAGTTTTGTTATTCAACAGACACCCTAGCAACATGTGCTTCGTGACCCCAAGACCAAATGATGGTAGACTGAGATCTCCAGTGTTGTGGCCAAATAATCCTTTCTCTTTAGAAGGAGGTTATCTCAGGCATTTGTTACAGTAAATGGGATGTTGACTAACTGGTTTTGGATATTGATTTGGTTACATTAAAGATTACACAGCAAATTGGTAAAATATTGTTTCTTCTTGGCTATCACGTTATTATCAGTGATTTAGTAGACACTGTGCACCTCTTCTGTTGAAAGGGAAGCCCATTTGGCTTCTTACAATGTGCTGTGTTGGGTAGGTCCAGATGAGATGCTTAGCAACCGAGTCAACAGACTGTATGAAGAATGCTTGCTTTCAATGCAAGTCTGCAATGTTGATCAATGTTGGTCTGCATGGAATCTAAGGAAAGAAGGGACTTTTTTGCTGATTTTTAGTGCTGGGAATCCCATCTTTCCTACTTTGAATGTCAGAACTTCAAAGCATCTTGATTTTTGAACTCTGTGATTCCTAGTGGAGAATCTACAGGCTCCTGGAACATTAGACTTGATCAAAGAGATGCACTGTTGACTTCTCAGATTTGGATGCTTATAGTCTTGACTGAACTGACTTACTGGTTCTTGTGGTTCCAAATTATGGGTGCAGCCTACTGTGGAAGTTTTCAGCCTCCAGAGTCAAATGGTCTAGTTGCCTTATAAATCCCTTGTTCTTGACTTTCCCTCTCTGCTGTATAGTAGCTCCATCTTTCTGTAGAACCTTAGTTAAAACAACACACAAAGCCAAAATTCAACAACTAATGTTTTTTTCCCCATATTCAGTTAGCATTACTCGTGGTTTTTAAATTTCTCCATTAAGTGCTTGATTTACCTTAGTAACCTTTCATTTTATCTTGAGGACACTCATTAGTCTTCCTTTCTTTCTTCCTTTCTTCCTTCCTTCCTTTCTTTCTTTCTTCCTTCCTCCCTTTCTTTCTTTCTTTCTTTCTTTCTTTCTTTCTTTCTTTCAATAATATATCTTTTATTCTTTACTTGCTATTTTTTAATTTTTTTTTATCTTTTTTATTTTACAGTCCAGTCTTTATCCCCTTCTGGGTCTGCCCTCTGGCTGTTCCTCATCTCATACACCCACCTCCCTCAGGGCTCCAAGAGGATGTCCCCGACCCCCACACCCACTCTACCAGACCTCCCTACTCCCTGGGGCCTCAAGTCTCCCCAGGGTTAGGTGTATCTTCTCTCACTGAGGCCAGACCAGGCATCCTCTGCTGTATATGTGTTGGGGGTGGGGGACTCATATCAGCTGGTATATGCTGCCTGGTTCGTGGCTCAATGTCTGAGGGATCTTGGGTATCCAGGTTAGTTGAGACTGTTGGTCTTCCTATGGGGTTACCTTCCTCCTCAGCTTCTCCAGCTTTTCCCTAATTCAACCCCAGGGGTCCCCGGCTTCTGTCCATTGGTTGGATGTAAGTATCTGTATCTGACTCTTTCAGCTGCTTGTTGGGTCTCTCAGAGGACAGCCATGCTAGGCTCCTGTCTGTAAGCACACCATAGCATCAGTAATAGTGTCAGGCCTTGGAGCCTCCCCTTAAGATGGGTTCTAATTTGGGCCGGTCACTAGGACCTCCTTTCTCTCAGTCTCTTCTTTTTTGTCCCTGCAGTTCTTATAGACAGGAAGAATTCTGGGTTAGAGTTTTTAACAGTGGGATAGAACCCCATCCCTCCACCTGGTGCCCTGTCTTTCTACTGGAGGTGGACTCTACAAGTTACCTCTCCCCACTGTAGGGCATTTCATCTAAGTTCCCTCCCTTTGATTTCTGAGTCTCTTACCTCCCAAGTCTTTGGTATACTCTAGACGTTCCCTTCCCACCTTCCAAGGTTGCCTGTTTCTATTCTTTCTTCTGGCCCTCAGGACTTCAGTCCTGTTTTCCCACCCCCAATACCTGATTATGTTCCCTTTCCCACTTCCTGTCTCCTCTCCCACCCAGATCCCTACCTCCCTCTGTCCCCTATGATTGCTTTCTTCTCCCTCCCAAATGGGATTGAAGCATCCCCACTTGGGCTCTTCCACTTATTAACTTTCTTGAGTTCTGTGGATTGTATCCTGGGTATTGTGTACTTTTTTTTTTTTTGCTAATATCCACTTGTTAGTGAGTATATACCATGCATGGAGGACACTCATTAGTGTTTCTTGTTTTATTTTAATTTTTTTTAAAGAATGCATTTTCTAGATAAAGAATTCTGGGGCAACATTATTTTGTTTTAATACTTAAAAAACATTAGTTTGTACTAAAGCTGATAAACAACTTCAGCAAAGTGGCTGGGTATAAAATTAACTCAAATAAATCAGTAGCCTTCCTCTACACAAAAGAGAAACAAGCCGAGAAAGAAATTAGGGAAACGACACCCTTCATAATAGACCCAAATAATATAAAGTACCTCGGTGTGACTTTAACCAAGCAAGTAAAAGATTTGTACAACAAGAACTTCAAGACTCTGAAGAAAGAAATTGAAGAAGACCTCAGAAGATGGAAAGATCTCCCATGCTCATGGATTGGCAGGATTAATATAGTAAAAATGGCCATTTTACCAAAAACGATCTACAGATTCAATGCAATCCCCATCAAAATACCAATCCAATTCTTCAAAGAGTTAGACAGAACAATTTGCAAATTCATCTGGAATAACAAAAACCCAGGATAGCTAAAACTATCCTCAACAATAAAAGGACTTCAGGGGGAATCACTATCCCTGAACTCAAGCAGTATTACAGAGCAATAGTGATAAAAACTGCATGGTATTGGTACAGAGACAGACAGATAGACCAATGGAATAGAATTGAAGACCCAGAAATGAACCCACACACCTATGGTCACTTGATTTTTGACAAAGGAGCCAAAACCATCCAATGGAAAAAGATAGCATTTTCAGCAAATGGTGCTGGTTCAACTGGAGGTCAACATGTAGAAGAATGCAGATCGATCCATGCTTATCACCCTGTACAAAGCTTAAGTCCAAGTGGATCAAGGACCTCCACATCAAACCAGACACACTCAAACTAATAGAAGAAAAACTAGGGAAGCATCTGGAACACATGGGCACTGGAAAAAATTTCCTGAACAAAACACCAATGGCTTATGCTCTAAGATCAAGAATCGACAAATGGGATCTCATAAAACTACAAAGCTTCTGTAAGGCAAAGGACACTGTGGTTAGGACAAAACGGCAACCAACAGATTGGGAAAAGATCTTTACCAATCCTACAACAGATAGAGGCCTTATATCCAAAATATACAAAGAACTCAAAAACTTAGACCAAGGGGAGACAAATAACCCTATTAAAAATGGGGTTCAGAGCTAAACAAAGAATTCACAGCTGAGGAATGCCGAATGGCTGAGAAACACCTAAAGAAATGTTCAACATCTTTAGTCATCAGGGAAATGCAAATCAAAACAACCCTGAGATTTCACCTCACACCAGTGAGAATGGCTAAGATCAAAAACTCAGGTGACAGCAAATGCTGGCGAGGATGCGGAGAAAGAGGAACACTCCTCCATTGTTGGTGGGGTTGCAGACTGGTACAACCATTCTGGAAATCAGTCTGGAGGTTTCTCAGAAAATTGGACATTGAACTGCCTGAGGATCCAGCTATACCTCTCTTGGGCATATACCCAAAAGATGCCCCAACATATAAAAAAGACACGTGCTCCAGTATGTTCATCGCAGCCTTATTTATAATAGCCAGAAGCTGGAAAGAACCCAGATGCCCTTCAACAGAGGAATGGATACAGAAAATGTGGTACATCTACACAATGGAATATTACTCAGCTATCAAAAAAAACAACGACTTTATGAAATTAGAGGCAAATGGTTGGAACTGGAAAATATCATCCTGAGTGAGCTAACCTAATCACAGAAAGACATACATGGTATGCACTCACTGATAAGTGGCTATTAGCCCAAATGCTTGAATTATCCTAGATGCCTAGAACAAATGAAACTCAAGACGGATGATCAAAATGTGAAGGCTTCACTCCTTCTTTAAAAGGGGAACAAGAATACCCTTGGCAGGGAAGAGAGAGGCAAAAGATTAAAACAGAGACTGAAGGAATACCCATTCAGAGCCTGCCCCACATGTGGCCCATACATATAGAGCCACCCAATTAGACAAGATGGATGAAGCAAAGAAGTGCAGACCGACAGGAGCCGGATGTAGATCGATCCTGAGAGACACAGCCAGAATACAGCAAATACAGAGGCTAATGCCAGCAGCAAACCACTGAACTGAGAACGGGACCCCGTTGAAGGAATCAGAGAAAGAACTGGAAGAGCTTGAAGGGGCTTGAGACCCCATATGTACAACAATGCCAAGCAACCAGAGCTTCCAGGGACTAAGCCACTACCTAAAGACTATACATGGACTGACCCTGGACTCTGACCTCATAGGTAGCAATGAATATCCTAGTAAGAGCACCAGTGGAAGGGGAAGCCCTGGGTCCTGCTAAGACTGAACCCCCAGTGAACTAGACTGTCGGGGGAGGGCGGCAATGGGGGGAGGGTGGGGAGGGGAACACACATAAGGAAGGGGAGGAGGGAAGGGGATGTTTGCCCGGAAACCGGGAAAGGGAATAACACTCGAAATGTACATAAGAAATACTCAAGTTAATAAAAAAAAAAAAAAAAAAAAAAAAATTGAAAAAAAAAAAAAAAACAAAAAAAAAAAAAAAACATTAGTTTGCTCTTTTTCATGGGGCTTCCCAGGCAGTTGGCTACATCAAGATGAAGCTGAGTTATTTCTTCCCAGCCACCAACTGTCAGAAACTTATTGAATGACAGCACAACCTTCCTATGCTCTGTGATAAGTACATGGCCACAGAAGTAGCTGCAAACACTCTGTGAAGAGTAGAAGGGTTATGTGGTCTGAATCAGTGGTAGAAATGGCAAACAAGGTGTTCCATGAAGCAGGGTGTTTTGAACCATGGCAGAATGTTGCCTGCTGTTGAGTAAGGGGCATTCTTGTTGTAGACCAAGGAGAACTGGAGACAGGAAGCACACGTCTGTCCATGACTGCATTGTGGATGCCAGTCTAAGTATTCTCAACTTGGTTATTATAAAGAAAGGAGAGAAGGAAGGGGATTTGTGGACTGACTGACACTACTGTGCCTCCTTGTCTGCAACCTAAAAGAACCAGCAGAATCCAAAAGTTTTTTAATCTCTCTAAACAAGATGATATCTGCTATTATGTTGTCATAAAGCTCGTAAACAAAGAAGGTAAGAAGCCCAGGACCAAAGCACCCAAGATTCAGCTTCTTGTGCAACGCAAACACCAATGTAGTCCTCTGAAGGAACCATGTACTAAGAAAAACAAGGAGAAGGCTGGAGAATAGCCTAAGTTTTTGTCGAGGAGAATAAAGGAAGCCAAAGAAAAGCATCAGGAACAGATTGCTAAGAGATATAGGTTGTTCTAGCTGAGAGCTTCTTCTTCTGAGTCCAGTCAAAAATAAGTCTTTTAAGAGTATCAAGTAAGCAATGTAACCTTGAAAAAGCAACAGCAGCAGCAGCAGCAGCAACAACAACAACCAAACGAAATGAACAAGCAAAAGCCCCCAGCTCAGCTCATTCTTTCTGTTCTAGTGTCTAGAGTTTTCAAGGAGAAATCATTTGTTAATCTCATTGACCCTCCCTGCTTTGGTAAGAACCCACTCCCTCCGACTACACTCAAGACTTTTCTTTTGTATTGAGAGTTTGCTTATGTGTGAGTCTTCTAAAGCTTGTCTTGAGCTCATTTGTGGGACTGGAGTGTATAGGGTCCTGTCTATCTGTCCCGTACTCCCGTTCTTCCTGGCTTCTGTTGCGTGTCTGCTGGTATGGTTAGCAGTGCCCCAGAGAGCTCTTCTTTTTTCCATCTCCTGCCTCTTTCTGCTCTTAGCCCAAATCTCAGTGGACTTGTGTTTTAAGTTTCTCCATATTTTTTTCCTACCTGCTCTAATCTGCTTTGAACTACTTTTGTGGAATTTTCCTTTTAGTTGTGGTACTGTTCCCAGCAAGTTTCTTTTTTTTTTTATTACTTTTTAACAATAGCGATGTCTCTATTGACTTATAAAGAGAAACAAGGTGTGAACCATTCCAGTGATTTCCTTTAGTCTCTTGTCCACCTTTTCTTGGAGCTCTTTGAGAATATTTAAGGTAATTGGGCTAAAGTAATTGTCTAGTAAACCCAGTTTGTGAGGTTATCTGAGGATAATGCTTCTTTATCAATTTTTTCAAATATGAGTCTTCTTGTCTTATTAATTTAAAATTATATGTATGAGAGTTTTCCAGGCGTGTGTGTGTGTGTGTGTGTGTGTGTGTGTCTACTGTCTGAGAGGCCCAGAAAAGGCAATGGATCACCTGGAACTGTCTCTTAAGTGCTGAGTCAACTTTCCATCTCCAAGTCCTCTTATTTTGCACATCTATTATATTTTCGTTATAAAGACAACATCTTAATCATTCAGTATAACTCTGAGAATACACCCTTCTCTGGGTACTGCTATTGTCTGTTGATTTTCACAATCAGCCTTGTGAAGTGGAAACTTCTAGTTTCTTTGGAAAGTTAGGTCAAATGATGTTTTGCTGGGGCACACAGATGAAAGGATGTCTTGCTAAAGCAGACACATGAAAGAATGGTTTCTTAAAGCAGACACAGGTGAAAGGATGCTTTGATTTAGCAATCACATGAAAGGATGCTTGATGAAGGAGTATAACTATGACCTCACAGACAGTGGGACATGAGCACCAAGCTTTGGTTTAGTTTGCTCTGCCTCGCTATTCTTTGCTAATGACACATGTATTGGTTTGCCTTACGGAGCACTGTTGAGCTCAACTTGCCACCATTAAGAGAAATTCACCCAAGAACTGCTTGTGAGGTTCCTGTGGTACCTTGCCACTTCGGCAGCCACACTTCCGGCTAGTTGGTGAGTCTGGAAGTTCCTTCAGGATTGAACTACAGTTGCTGGTTCATGCCTGGTGTCTGCCTGTTTAGAGTAGAGGATTGGTCTGCAGCTGCTGAATCATATTTGGTGTTTGCTACAGGACTGAACTGCTGAAAAGGAAGATGGAGCTTGCCCCCAAAGAACTATTGCTGAACAGGTCTACTCTCTCCCCCCATATTCTAAAAAATTTATCTTCTACTACCTCTGCTAGGTGGTGGGCTAGAGGAGAGGTTGAACCCTTATTAAAAGTAGGTTGCAAAAAAAATTTGTGCCTACAATCTTGTCACAGCCATGTCCTTCATTGTGCCTGGCTATAGCAGCCTTTGTTCTCTTAGCCACTTATTTCCCAAAGAATTGCTTTTTTTAAAATTTGTTTTGTTTTTTGTGTTTTATTGGATTTTTTAAATTTACATTTCAAATGTTATCCCCTTTCTCAGTTTCCTGTCCATAAACCCCCATTCCATCTCCCCTCTCCCTGCTTCTATGAGGGTGTTCTCCTACCCACCTACCCGCTCCTTCCTGCCTCCCCACCCTGACATTCCCCTACACTAGGGGTGGGGGTGTTCTACCTTGGCAGGACCAAGGTCTTCTCCGTTCATTGGTACCCACCAAGGCCATCCTCTGCTACGTATAGTCATTGGGTAGTTGTTTAGTCCCTGGGAACTCTGGTTGTTGGTATTGTTGTTCTCATGGGGTTGCAAGCCCCTTCAGCTCCTTCAATCCTTTCTCTAACTCCTCCAATGGGGATCCTGTTCTCAGTTCAATGATTTGCTGCTAGCATTCACCTCTGTATTTGTCATGTTCTGGCTGAGCCTCTCAGAAGACAGCTATATCAAGCTCCTGCCAGCATGCACTTCTTGGCATCAGCAATATTGTCTGGGTTTGGAGGCTGTATGTATATAGGCTGGATCCCCAGGTAGGCTCTGAATGGCCTGCCAAAGAGTTTCTTAAACATGGAGTTTCTGTTTGCATTAAACTGCCTCTTACTTTCACTACCCCCTCCCCCATGTTCAAACCAAGGAATTGTGATGTTTTTGGATGCAATATTTACTATTTTTGTGGAGGGACAGAATTTTGGAGTTTTTAGCCTTCTATTTTTAGTGATGACACCTGTTCCTATTTTTGTCTTTTAGTTGGAGATCTTATTAGGCTGAAAAATCTGGATCTGAATCTTTTAAATACTGTCTTATAAGAACAACATGTCTTTGCAGTTGCATTTAGTGCCCTAGACAAGGTTATTCTGGATTGTCTAGGAAGGTATTTCATGTTATTACACACATCCATATGATAGGGAGAAGATTCATAAGGAACACATAAGGCAATATGCCACAAAGGCAAAGGTTGGGTAAATGTGGCCACAGAGGAAAAAATTCTAGAAACTACCAGAAGTTGAAAGACAAAAAATTCACTTTGTCCTTCTGAGTCCTTTTGGGAGGGGCATTCCAATGCTCTGATCTCACTTTAAAACTCATTGACACTGAGTTCAGACCTCTTGTCTAAAGACATTTGGCAAAAAATTTCTTATTGTTTTGAGTTCTCAAATTTATGGCAATTTATTAGAACAGTTTTCAAAATTTTCATTCCTCCCAGAGTGAAAAATACTAGGATATTTGATTTCACCTAGGCCTATCATACAAATGAAGCCAGTGTTAGAGTGACCCTTTGGTTTACATACAATACAAACACACACACACACACACACACACACACACACACACACAGAGAGAGAGAGAGAGAGAGAGAGAGAGAGAGAGAGAGAGAGAGAGAGAGAGAGAAACTGTCATTAGCACTTTCTTGATTAAAAATGAGAAAACACAAAAAATTACATTCTTTTTGAGACTGTGTAGCTCTGGCTGTCCTGGAACTCACCATGTAGGTCAGGCTAGCCTCAAACACATAGAGATCCACTTGCCTCTGCTTTCCATATGCTGGGATTATAGCTAAGTGTCAGCACATCCAGTGGAAATGCAAGTTTAACCATTGGTTTATCATCTGCCCACTAGGGCATACATTTACATATCCTATGTACTTCTTTTGGATTAGCAGGGAGATTTGAAACATATTTGATATTTAGCTCTAGGGAAAGGGAGCTTGACACAAATCATAGATCATAAAATCTCTGCATTTCAATAAAACAATAGTAGAACGATAATCATGATTCACAGCTATGGATATTATGACAACATAGTAAGACTCTATAGAGTTCAGGACTAGAAAGAAGGCTCAATGGTAAGAGCACTTGCTCCTTCTGTAGAAGACCAAGACTCAGTTCCAGCCTGTGTACCTTTAGTTCTGAGGGATCTCACCTGGCTTCTGGCCTACATGGACACTGTATGTATGTGGTGCATATTCAAAATGCAAGCCAAACACACACAATATAAAGTGAATTAACCTTATTTTTTTGTGAATTAACCTTAAAAAACCCACATGGAACCACAGAGAAGGGACCTGCTGTGTGGAAGAACTAGGCATGGCTTCTCAGAGATGCTCTGTTCGCATAATGTCTAATGAATTACCAGGTTTGCTTGGTGGGGGAGTTCCTGAATGCAGAGGACCATGTGCAGAGCACCAGAGTGTGAATGACGCTATTTATTTGAGATATCATTGGAACGTTTGCTTAACTGGAGTGGAGAATATGTGGAATAAAGGATGATGCTGAGTAAGTGGAAGATCTCGAGTGCTTTGATAAACAGTTCAATGATTGAGCTGTAGGAAACTGGAAATTAACATAAGCTTCAAAACATAGACACCCCTAAGAGAGCAGTGTGGACAATGGACTGGAAGAAGGAAGAGGATGGTGGAGTGTGGACAATGGGCTGGATACTGATCCAGTTGCAGGTAAGAGAAGTTGACACCTTAGTCAAAGTGATGGTGGCATGGATGGATTTTGGGATTGCTTTGGAAAGAGAGGGTGACATCGAAATGAAGCCGATAATGTTTATTACAGATAGAATGCCACATCTCCCCCAAATCCACACTCTGAGGTGCTAGTATTAGATGTGGCAGTTGCTTGGGATGAGGTTTGAGAGGAAATTAGGATTGGATGAGGTCACAGTGGTGAGGCATTATGATGGGAACAATGGACTTAATGCCATTATTAGAGGAGACCCTAGGACAGCCATTTTCAGACCCAGGGAAAAAATGGCTACCAATGAGGGAGAAAGTTCTAACAACAAGAAGTCCAACATTTCCAAACTATGGCTTTAGATTTTCCAGCATCCTATAATGAGAAAAAAATTCTCTGTTTAATAGTAATCTGAGCTGATTACTATGAATATTTATGTGATTGTTAGATGTGATGCTTTATACCAAATGCTGATGACTTTTGATATACTGAGAAAATAAGAACTAAGCATGATTTTTTTGATAATCATATCTTGATATTGAACTATTGATATTAACAGAACCTGACAAAGTAATCACTATTATTAATTTTAAAGCAATATAAATGTTTGGTTTAATGTGGATAAACATATAGAAATTCCAACACTATTTAGTAAGTAAAACACATTCTTCTTAAGCATACATTGAAGATTTAGAAAAAGTTGATCATTTGGTCATTAGATATTTCATAATGAATCACATAAAATACTGTATTAATTACTTTTTTCATCATTGTGGCCAAGTATCTGACAAGAAGCAACTTATGGGAAGGAACTTAAGAAAGAGAAAGTCAACCACTGTGGGGAAGCTATGATATCAGGAGCATGAGGTGGAGACCATGTTGTGTTTGATGGGAGGGAACTTAAGAAGGGAGACAGTCAATCATTGTGGGGAAGCTATGATGGCAGGAACATGAGATGGTGGCCATTCTGTGTTCACAGTCCAGAAGCAGAGGCAACCAGTAAGGTCCAGGATATTAAACCACAAAACTCACTGGCAGTGACTCACCTCTTCCACTGAGACCCTGTCTTGTACAGGTTGCATAACCTTCCAAACCAGCATCTGGAGACCAAGTTTTCAGACGCAGGAGCCTATGGGGAAGATGCATCACATTCAAACTGCCACAACCACCTCCAAAAATATTAGAGAGATATTAAGAAACAAAATGTATTATAATTAAAGGCATATTAGAAAAGACATACTACTGAAGATGTAGAAGATAGGGAAAAGACAAAGAAAGTTGAAAAAAAATGACCAAAGATGAGGAATTAAGCAAATTTGAAATAAAATTGAAATGTAATCACTGAAAAAGACTAATCATTCAATAAAAGCAGTAGCAGACTGATCAAGAAAATGAGAAAATGAACAATAAAACACAGAGAGAGAGAGAGAGAGAGAGAGAGAGAGAGAGAGAGAGAGAGAGAGAGAGAGAGAGAAAGAGAGAGAGAGAAAGAGGGGGGATTCCACTAGCACGGCAATAATTATGGTTATTGATTCAATTTCAGAGAATGGGTAACGTTTACACTCAGGACTATTTAATCAATAAAAACCTCATATATTTACATATTTGGGTTGAGGAGTTAAGGCCATTTGTAAAATAGTTATTTGATATTAGCCTTTCTCTTGGAGGTCAACAAATCATGTGTGTATTTATCTATAAAAACATATCCATTTGTCATCTTAACAGGATGCTTGTGTCTATTTTCAAATGGCTTTGAAGAACATTTTCCCAACACAGGTCATGAAAACAGAAATACAGAAGTTGAGTGTCTTGTCTTAAACTATTTATATATTATATATATACAAATATTTATATATAAACTAAATATATATAGATATATATATATAGTATTTATATATAAAATGATCATGGAAAAATCTTTGAAGGTTATATCAGAAAATTTAAGTGATGTGCTTGTTAGTTTTCACTGTCAACTTAGTACAACCTGGAAGCACCTTGGAAGAGAGTTTCAATGAGGAATCTTCTAATTGAGATAAGATTGATCTGTGTGCGTGTCTGTAGGGGATTATCTTGACTGCTAATTAGAGTGGCGACCCAAACCATCATGCTTGACAACATTCCCTAGGGAGGGGGTCTGGACAGTGCTAAAAAGGAGAAACCTAGAAGCAAGCAGGCAAGCAAGCAAGCAAGCAAGCAGGCAAGCATGAACATAACTCTTTTCTCTTGGTTATGGATGTGACTAGGTGCTTGAATTCCAGCCTTTTGTCCCTGAAATGATTGACCCTGATCTGAAATTGTAAGCCGAATACATTCTCTTCTCCTCTAACTTGCCTTTTCTCAGGATATCTTATTACAACAAAGGAATGCAGTGTGGTATACATGGGGACGTACTCTCTTGCATAATAGTATAAAACGTGTATCATTAATAACAAAGTGAACTTAAGTGTTGGTCTTTTTAGTTCGTGGTCTTCAGAATTATACTCACTCTGAAAGTTCCTTTCCTCTTTGTATCTCTACAAACGTTTTGTGTTGGAGTACACTAGTTATTGCTTGGTTATCCTTTAGATCATTGCCGTTTTCTTAATTTTGTAAGTTGACCACCATTAGAGGAACTGGAAGCATTGCCACAAGGAAACAAAATGCAGTCAATACACTTATCCATCAACCAGGAGACTGGGAGTGTGTTTTACTGAGTTGTGAGATGTGGTCATTTGACAAAACATTGGCTGGTCTGGGGGGATGACTCAGTTAGTAATCAGCTGGGGCTGGGGAGACAGCTAAGTTATTAATTGATAATTGGCTGGTCTGGGGGGATGGCTCAGTTAGTAATCAGCTGGGGCTAGGGAGACAGCTAAGTTATTGATAATTGGCTGGGGCTGGGGAGTGGCTCAGTTAGCAACCGGCTGGGTCAAGGAGACTGCTCAGTTGGTAGTATGCTGTTTCATAAGCACTAGGACTCAAGTAGGAGTTGAGGTTTCTATCAGCCACATAGAAACCAAGGCTTGCAGACCTGTGGCTGCAATCCTGTGGTGGAGGGGTGGAGACAGAGGACATGGATATATTGCCTCCTTATCCTTTTGCTTAGTCAATCTAACAAGCTCTAGGTCAGTGAGACCCTATCTCAGTGAAGAGTGAAGGAGAAAGTAGTGGAAGGCACCTGATGTTCACTTCTGTCCTCAACACACACACACACACACACACACACACACACACACACACACAAACACACACAGACACACACACAGACACACACACACTTGTACAGACACACACACACACTTGCACACACACATACAGACATAGACACACACACAGACAGACACAGACACACAGATACACACACAGATACAGACACACACACACACACACACACACACACAGACACACACACACACACACACACACACACACACACACACACACACTGCTTGCCTTTACCAAGTTTTGGGAGTACATGACTGTGTTCAAAGGTAGATATTCACTGGCACTTGTTATGCTGTGTTATTGCAAGTTAATGGATTAAACAATGCAACGTTGTCATCTTCAAGTTCTGGAGGTTCAAATTCCAGCATTAGTCTTACTGAGTTAAAAGAAGGCACGAGCAGGGCTACATTCCTTCTGGAGGCTAGGAGAGAAAGATGCATTTCTCTGCTCTTCCCAGATGCTGGGCTTACTGCACTCCTTGGCTTCTAGCCCGTCTCATTCTTCAAAGCCTACAGGTCCAATCTCTCATAATGCTATGGAGTTTATTCTCTCTCTCTCTCTCTCTCTCTCTCTCTCTCTCTCTCTCTCTCTCTCTGTCTTCCTCTGTCTCTCTCTCTCTCTGTCTTCCTCTCTCTCTGTCTTCCTCTCCTCTCTCTCTCTCTCTCTCTCTCTCTCTCTCTCTCTCCCTCTCTCCCTCTCTCTCTGTCTTCCTCTGTCTCTGTCTCTGTCTTTCTATGTCTCTCTCTGTCTCTGTCTCTGTCTCTGTCTCTGTCTCTCTCCTCTCTCTCTGTCTCTCTCTCTCTCCACTCATGTTTGTGAGAGGAGGTGCTTGTTATGGTGTGCAGGCTGATTTCAAGCTCCTGGGATGAGAGATCCTCGTGCCTCAGCCTCCCGAGTAGCTGGGACCCTGCGTCCTTACTCTTAGCCGTGTTCTGAGTCTTCCCCCTCTGACTCACACAGTCCTTTGGATTATACTGCACTTACTCATGCAAGCCATGACTCTCTTCCATCTAAGGTTAACAGTGTTATTTCATCTGGAAACTTAATTTGCCATGTAACATAATGTGATATCAACTCTAGGGATTAGGATATGAGAATCATTTCTGTGCCATCATACCCATCAAAATAGTTTAAAATGTAGATTTTGAACAGGAATTGTACACATATAGAGACAGTCACCCATGAACTCAAATACTAGAATTCACATTCTACTTAAGACTATGGTATTATTTACATTTTTTGCTACTGTGACAAAGTCCCTGATGAAAGTGACTCAAGAAAAGAAAGATTTTTGTTTTAGTGCACAGTTTGGGACAATACAACCCATCTGGTAAGAAGGGCAGGGGAGAGTTCATGGTGGGTCTTCATTTTCTGGTCTGATCCAGGAACAGAGAGAAATGAGCCCTCGTATTCACTTGGCTTTTCCTTCTTTTTCTTTTTCTTGAATCTGGGACCTATGATTGAGATTGTGCTTCTCTATTCAAGGTGAGTCTTCATTTTTAGGCTAAACCTATCTAGAAACATCCACACTGATACGCCTAGATGTGCGTCCTAGGTGACTCTATATCCAGTCAAGTTGACCTTAAGAATGAACTGTGACAAGTACCATTGGGTGGTTCTCATATTAAATAGTAACCCAATTCTGGGGCAAAATAATGGAAAAACTAAAAGGATAAACATAAAGAAAGGATTTTAAAATGGGAGAGTTTGAAAGAGACCTAGCCCAAGTTGCAAACAATTATCTCTGCATGTTTATTTATTTCCTTTTATATGTGTGTAATAAGTGAATGTGTGCATTAAAATAGTAATAATTGCTATAATGAATCTTTTTATCTCAGACATTAAATTTATATGTTGAGCTTTTCTTTTTAATAATCAACAGTTTGCTAGGAAAGTAGAATGTAGATAGAACCCAACATCTTAGTAATAATCCCAGAATCCAAGTATTTGCATTTTAGCTGGAGATTCCATACATAGGAAGGGAAAAGAGAGATAAATACTGAAGAAGAGAGTAGGTTAATGCAATAGTAAGGGTTTCTAACTTCCTAATAAGAAATATATATCTTAATATGTGTATCTTATATATTTATATATACATATAAATCCATGTATAAGTATACATATATAGCTTAAATGAAAATTTCCCATCTGGTTTGCAATGCTCCCTCCAAAAGTCAAAGATCAGCTAACACAAAACCTAATACCAGGAATGAGAAACCCTCCTTTGAGTTTTTGGTCAGGGTTGTGTAAAAGACTCCCCAAATGTAACAGGCTATTACAACTGCCTTTGGTTGTACATTGCCCCTGAAGGTAAAAGGTAAGTCTCTATTGCTGAAGATATCATGCACTTCAGACATAAGATGCAAAGGCCCCTGATCTGGAACTGATTTGATAGCCTCCTTCCTGTGGACTAACTTTTGTGGTAGTTACCAGAAGGCACCAGACAAGTTTACAAAGGAGGGAATCAAACAAAATTCTTTCGCAGCTGTGATACGTATGAACTACTGTAATGGAAGTTTCTGGTTGTATTGTGTGATGCAGACTCATGTGATGGTTTTCTGAGGCGAGTCTTCATGAGAAGACTTGTGATGTTTGGGGAGAGTTTAAATAGGACTCAACAGGCAGTGATGGGCACTTGCATAACGAGCTGTGCAATGCTTCATTGGCCTCGAGTCTTCACTGATCTTCCCTTCGTTGGGAGAGACACAATAGAGAACTCCTGGATTTTGGCTGGTTGTGATCACTCCTGCGGATACAACAGAGGCCTGGCAGTTTCTGCTGGATTGTGCTGCTGTTGATGATTTGTGTTTGATGACACTTTTGAGCTGGACTGTTGGTCCTGACAACAGAGATTAGAATCACCTCAAAGAACTACTTCTAAACCGTTCTGTATCCCCTTGTCCAGTTTACCATTTTTCTCCCCTACCTTTGGATGGTGGGTCAGAAGGGGGGAGGGGATCAAGGCATTTGAGACCCCTTATTAAAGTAGGTTTTGAAAAATCTAAGCCCACCAACTACAACAGCGACTCGCATGGCATACCTCTTCCAGGACAGTAGTGACATGCAGCATACCTGGACAGTAACCAGCTTTGTCATTGGTCTTAAGCCTCTTTAACAAGAGACAAATCATTCCTGGTAGTGGATGATTGGAAACCTAGACAACTAACCAGGGTTAGTGAAGTAATGGATCTTGGAAGGGAAACCTACAAACACCATTTTACTGAACTAATGCAATCCCTGACTACACTCTGCATGTTTGTCCTCATGCCCACGGATAAGTGACAACCTCACCCTTTCATCAATGAGACTCCTTTTTGGAACAGATGGAGATCATTACAGAAAACCACAACCAATAGAGTGGTGGAGCCCTGTCCCACATGAGAAGCCTATGATATGACACCTGTCAGAAAGGAAAATGGTGGAGCCCAGTCCCACATGGTAAATCTACAATATAACACCTGTACACAAGGATCAGGGATCCTTGTGGAAGAGGGTGTGGAAAAATGTAAGATTCAGAAAATAAGGGAGTTTACCATGAAATTGTGTCTCCTGGTAATGCCAGGAGCCATATCCATAAACTCTTACCAACATGTCTGCCAAAACATGAGTTGAACAAGGAAACAACAATAGACATGCCTAAGTAGATGGGGAAAGCCCAGGAGGCCTCCACCCTACACAAAGAACCATAGGCAATCAAGGATGCCCAGAGCAGGAGAAATAGTGTTTCCCAGGGGAGAACACACTGGTTAACTATCTGATACCAAATGGTTAGCCCTGAAAACATACATTTGAGTGACATTATACAGATTGAGCAAGATGTATTTATGTATTTAGGAGTATATGTACATGGATATATACATATACATACATACATATACATACATACATATACATACATACATGTACATGTATGTAACAATCAGGGAAGAAAGGGGCATGAATTTGAAAGAGAGCAAGGAAAAGCATATGGGAGGGTTGGGGGGAGGAAAGGGGAGAGTGAACTCATTCATTATATTATAATCTCAAGAAAAGGAAACATTAACAAAAAACCCAACCTGTTTCAGCCCTGCCTAAGCATGGCTAAGGGTTATGCAGAATGCACAGGGACAGCTGGAGGAGCAAAACTGGATGACACTCATGCGGTGTTCAGAGAAGGCTTCCAAGAGGGGCTAAAAGAGACCTGGGAGTTCGTTTAGAGGAGAGCTGGCTCCGCAGAGAGCTGAGTCCACGTATTCCAGGCAGAGTGGGAATCGTAAACAAAAGTAGACAAATGGAAAAAGCTTATGGCATGTAGAATTTGAAGTGAAGTAAAATATGTCTAATTTTTGTTTGTTTAGAATGCCAGCACATTAGGAAAGAAGCCTTATTTCTGCTGTTAGACTCACTGTTGCTTTCATATGAATGGATGAGAGGGACATGCTCATTCAACTGTCACGGTACATAAAATATTATAGAACTACAGTGGTCTAGAATAATTGCTTAACTCTGCCACTTGCTGTGTGATACAGGCCAAGGTAATTTAGGCAATTTCTTAGTAAAACCACAGGCGTGGAACACGTTCAAAGTTTATCTGAGCACTCTACAAAGCAAAACAAGCAAGGGTCTGATTCGCCAGTTTCTCCTTCAGACCGAGGTATCTGATAGAGTCCACCTAATCCCTCAGCCTTGCTCAAGAGTATGGAAGTGCAGACTTCATCCTTCCCACATGGTCAGTTGGTGGCCATTGTGAAGTGTGGTGCCAGGAAACACCCCTTCAGCATACTGCCGAGGAGATCGGGAGAACTGAAGCAGCACACTGCAGGGACGCGTTGCCAGGGCGCCTTTCAAACAAATGTGATTTATCATGTTTTAGCATCTCCCCAGCCTTCCAGTCCTCCTCACACATTAGAATGCCTTCACACAGATGAGCACTGTGTCAAATGTATTTTATTTGGACAGCTTCCTGGTTTTCTTCCCTCCTGGACTACGTAGGGCAGAATAAGCAATTCTTTGAAATTTGACAGACTTTCACATGTACCATTTTTTTTTTAAATTATACTTTAGCTCCTAACTTCTCCTCATTTTCTCTTTCCTGCCATGAAACATTTGTTTCTTTTTGAGAAATTTATTTTGGCTTTTTGACTTTCACGCTCATAATTTTCTGCCGGGAACCTTGAACAAGGTTACTGTTGCCTGTAAAGAGGGATTAAATCTTAAACCATTGAAGTAGGAGCCTGGGGGTCACTTGCAGAAGAGGCTGACCTGAGAGAAAGATCTGTGTCACTGTTTCCCACCTAAGCACACAAAACACACTTCAGGGTGAGAAAGTGCAGGAAGTCACTTTCTGTTACCGACCATTGGTCTGTCCCAGTTACAGTCCACCACTGTGGGTCTCAGAGAATGGATGTGTCTTTGCTATGTCACATGAAAAGGATGGTTTCATTTGATTTTTCCAAAGCCGTGTAATTCTATATTTTGGTGAACTGATGTAGGCAAATTTCAAGGCACTTTGACTACTACTTTTCAGGTCTGAATGATTCCTGTTCAATATTTTTAGGAGACTAAGACTTGATTATTACCCCTACAGTTTTCTAGAAGGTTTAGGAACTGAATCAAGGTGCAAACTGGGCCACACAAGTAGATACTTGTTAACTATTTGTTAGCCAGCACTCACACTACTCAATGGAGTAGTGGTAGTTGGGTTTCTGGTTGCTTTGTTAGGATGGGAAGTATCTCTCCAAAAAGCTGGTGACACTATGAAAACAATTGAGTCATGAGGCACGATCTAACCTATGGATGAGCTTGGAGCTGAATAGCCATGAGGTGCTGAGACCTCGATGGAGGATGCATATCCCTGAGTCAGGGTACAACCTAGAAGGCTGTGTATTCTCCTACCCTTTGCCTTCAACCCATAAGAGGCTATCACCTGCTCCCTGTTATGGTGTTCTGCTCCCTATGTTCTTAGGGATAATGGCATCAAGTGACCATGGACTGAAACTCGTAGACAGTGAGTTGTAGTAGACATTTCCTTCCTTATATTCATTGCCTTACCTCAGGTATCTTGTCTTAATGAGAACCTGACTGGCACGGATATTTTTGTATTCTAATATTACTTTGCAAGAATGGGTCTCTCAAAGAAGATGAGACATTTCTGACCAGGACTTTACTTCTCTTTAGTTAAAGAAATCCTCTAGTAGCCAGGCCCAGGACTGTGCTGGGGTCAAACCATAGACACTTATCTTTAGGAGGTGAGGATCACAGTATCACATGATTCTTAACATGTTGCTCATGTCAGGGCAGTGGAGGACTCTAAATACTTGTCTATCTTCCTAACTTGAATACCTCAAAGTTATCATGTTTCTGTCTTCATTATGCTAACAAGCCACAGATTTCACTAGAAAGATCTTATTTTGACACGCGTCTTGTTGACTAGCAGAAGATTTGCTGATGATGCTGACATTGTGAGAGAAGCACTTGCATGTGGCCTTCAGGTATGCAGCCAACTGATCCACCAGGTAGCATGCTCTTGATTACAGTACTCGGTTGGACCTGACTTCTAACTCACCTGAATGCATGGCTGGCTCTATTGGACCACGCTGCTTTTGCTGTGGCCTTGTATGTACACATGCGTGTGCTTGTGTGTATGGATATATCTCTACATACATGCAGATGTGAGCAGGTTTGTGCAGGTGTGTGGAGGTCAGAGGTCAGCTTTGTGTATTATCTTTTATTATTTTATTATTATCTTTGCTTTCATCTTGATTTTTGCTTTGAGACTGAATCTCAGTAAGTACCAGGGATCTGCCTGTCTTGGTTTCTCAAGCACTGGTTTACAAATGTGTGTAAACTCTCCTGGCTTAAAAAAATGTGTGTGTGTGTGTGTGTGTGTGTGTGTGTGTATTGTATGTATATGTGTACATGTGCACTCACTACATGTATATGTGGAAGCCAGAGGTAGACTCCTAAACCCAGAGTCTGTCTTTTTAGTTAGATGGACTCATCACTGAGCCCTTCAGATCCTTCTGGGGTTACTGGTACATGCCACCATGCCCGGCTTTTATGTAGGTGTTAGAGATCTCAAGCCAGAGCCTCGTGATTGCTCAGCAGGCACCCTCACACCAAAAGCCCTCTCCCCACCCACACCTGACATTGTTTAGATGAGTCCTGGAGATTCTAGCTCAGCTTTCATGCTTGCCCTTGAAGTTCTTGTCATACAAATCTTTCACTTGTTTGGTTAAAGTCACACCATGTCATACACCAGCTCTTGGTTTTGTTGATTCTTTGTATATTCATTATTTGTTTCTACTTCTGTTGATTTCTGCCCTGAGTTTGAATATTTCCTGCCTTCTACTACTCCTGGGTGTGTTTGCTTCTTTTTGTTCTAGAACTTTTAGGTGTGCTGTCAAGCTGCTGATATATGCTCTCTCAGGTTTCTTTCTTCAGGTATTTAGAGCTATGAGTGCTTCTCTTAGCATAGATTTCATTGTGTCCCATAAGTTTGGGTATGTGGTACCTTCATTTTCATTAAATTCTAAGAAGTCTTTAATTTCTTTCTTTATTTCTTCCTTGGCCAGGTTATGATTGAGCAGAGCATTATTCAACTTCCATGTATATGTGGGTATTCTTTCCTTATTATTGTTATTGAAGACCAGCCTTAGTCCATGGTAATCTGATAGGATGCATGGGATTATTTCTATCTTCCTGTATCTGTTGAGGCCTGTTTTGTGACCGATTATATAGTCAATTTTGGAGAAGGTACCATGAGGTGCTGAGAAGAAGGCATATCCTTTTGTTTTAGGATGGAATGTTCTATAAATATCCGCTAAGTCCATTTGGTTCATAACTTCTGTTAGTTTCTCTATGTCTCTGTTCAATTTCTGTTTCCTTGATCTATCCACTGATGAGAGTGGGGTGTTGAAATCTTCTACTATTATTGTGTGAGGTACAATTTGTGATTTGAACCATAGTAAGGTTTCTTTTATTAATGTAGGTGCCCTTGCATTTGGAGCATAGATATTTAGAATTGAGAGTTCATCTTGGTGGATTTTTCCTTTGATGAATATGAAGTGTCTTTCCTTATCTTTTTGATGACTTTTGGTTGAAAGTTGATTTTATTCGATATTAGAATGACTACTCCAGCTTGCTTCTTTGGAACATTTGGTTGGAGAGTGGTTTTGCAGCCTTTTACTGTGAGGTAGTGTCTGCCTTTGTCTCTGAGGTGTGTTTCCTCTATGCAGCAAAATGCTGGGTCCTCTTTACGTATTCAGTCTGTTAATCTATGTCTTTTTATTGGGGAATTGAATCCATTACGTTGACAGATATTAAGGAATAGTGATTTTTGCTTCCTGTTATTTTCGAATTTAGAGGTGGGATTATGTTTGTGTGTTTCTCTTCTTTTGGTTTTGTTGCAAGGAGATTACTTTTTTGCTTTTTCTAGGGTGTAGTTTCCTTCCTTGTGTTGGGCTTTTCCATCTATTATCCTTTGTAGGGCTGGACTTGTAGAAAGATAATGTGTAAATTTGGTTTTGTCATGGAGTATCTTGGTTTCTCTATCTATGTTAATTGAAAGTTTTGCTGGATACAGTAATCATGGGCTGGCATTTGTGTTCTCTTAGAGTCTATATGACATCTGTCCAGGATCTTCTGGCTTTCATAGTCTCTGTTGAGAAGTCTGGTGTAATTTTGATAGGTCTGCCTTTATATGTTTCTTGACATTTTCCCTTACTGCTTTTAATATTCTTTGTTTTGTGCATTTGGTGTTTTGACTATTATGTGATGGGAGGAATTTCTTTTCTAGTCCAATCTATTTGGAGTTCTATAGGCTTCTTGTATGTATATGGGCATCTCTTTCTTTAGGTTAGGGAAGTTTTCTTCTATAATTTTGTTGAAGATATTTACTGGCCCTTTAATTTGGGAGTCTTCACTCTCTTCTATACCTATTCTCCTTAGGTTTGATCTTCTCATTGTGTCCTGGATTTCCTGTATGTTTTGGCCTGGGAGAATTTAGCATTTTACATTATCTTTGATGGTTGTGTTCATGTTTTCTATGCTATCTTCTTCCCCTGAGATTCTCTCTTCTATTTTTTGTATTCTGTTGATGATTCTTGCATCTATGACTCCTGATCTCTTCTCTAGGTTTTCTATCTCCACGGTTGTCTCCCTTTGTGCTTTCTTTATTGTTTCTATTTCCATTTTTAAATCATGTTTGGATGTGTTTTCCTGTAATTCTTTAAGGATTTTTGTGTTTCCTCTTTAAGGGCTTCTACTTGTTTACTTGTTTTGTCCTCTATTTCCTTAAGGGAGTTATTTATGACCTTCTTAAAGTCCTCCATCATCCTGATAAAATGTGATTTTAAATCCAAGTCTTGCTTTTCCAGTGTGTTTGGATATCCAGTGTTTGCTTTGGTGGGAGAACTGGGCTCTCATGATGCCAAGCAGTCCTGGTTCCTGTTGCTTGGGTTCCTGTGCTTGCCTTTCGCCATCAGGTTGTCTCTGGTGTTAGTTTGTCTTGCTGTTTCTGATGGGGCTTGACCCTCCTGTAGGTCTGTGTGTCAGTCCTCCTGTAGACCTGTTTTCCTGTTTTCTTTTAGCCAGTTATGGGAACAGAGTGTTCTGCTCTCAGGCGTGTAGTCACTCCTGGTAGTTGGCTTTCAGCTTTTGATGAGGGTAGCAACTGGAATGGTCTTGCCCCTACTGCTCCTAGGTCCCCGTGTACAGGGGGCACAAATGGCACTAGCCATTTTCCTCTTGAGTCTGGAATATGGGCAGAGTGGGTGCAGGGAGCTGTTTAACTGGTTCAGTTAAATTCTGGGCACAGACCTGAACCATGGGCTCCTGCAGCTGACTGCTCCCAAATTTATTATCTTATGATACCAGATTTGGCCAACATGTCTTGCCCAGCTAAAACAGAAGCGTTGGCAAGTCTGTAATCTTTCTGGATGCTCCATGGAAGTAATCTTATTTCCTTGCCTTTTCTGACTTTACATTCAATCCTTATTCTTTGGCTGGTGGCCCCAATCCAACTGCAAAGCCAGCAGGCACTAGCCATGGCTTTGCATTGGTCCAAACTTTTTCTGCTTTCTGTATCATATCTTATCTGACTCTTTTGGGTACCTCTCCTCATGTAACAGCAGGCTCTTCTCCACCATCTGGAACAGTTCTTCTGTCTCTAAGCCCTCCACTCCGTCATGCCTTTCCAGTTCCTTTCATTGCTTTTGTTCATTAGGATGTGGGCATTGTTAGGGGATCAGTACAATGCTTACCAGATTCTGATGATATGCTGAGAAATTATTTTGAGGATAGTTTTAATGTCAATGATGGGGTTCTATAATAAGACTAGAAAGACAGAGGATTTGGACCTGATGTGAATATCAATGAAAAATTTAGAACTGACATAAATATTGTGTCTGTCACTATGAAAGAAATAATAGAGATACACACACCACAGACTCACGAGGATGAGATGAAATAAGGAGCTAGAAGGAGCCAGCTTCATGCTAGACAGAGACACCAAATAAAAGCTCACCAATGTTATTGATCATGACCTTTCATAGAACACCCATGCCAAATGACTTCTCAGCAGTTCTGTAGTTCTATGGTGGCAGTAATGACATTGTGTAGTTCAGATAAGTTATTGACAGATGTTCAGGAAGACCTCAGCCCATAGAAAGGCTAAAGGCAACAGCCAGGATCTGTAGGTCCCTATTGTCCCTGTTGGCCACCAGCTCATGAGTGGGGAGGGAATGGAAGCATTGAGCAAGGTTCAGATAGCTGTGCATATGATGGAAGGTCTTCTGGAGACAGCTTCATTGAGACAGCTCTACTTACGTTCTGTTTCCCTTCCCTTCTCTTCTTTCTGTTCTTCTTCCCTCCTTCCATCTCTTTCTCCTCTTTCCTTGTCCTCCTATCTCCTTGTCCTCTATTCTCCCCATCCCTCCTTTCCACACTTGTACTCAATGCTTCAATAGGTTCAGGATGCACGACTTTGGCTTTCAGCTCACTGCTTCTTTCCCTACATTACACTGAGGTGTCTTGGGTAGAATAAACACCAAACTGTCATGAAAATGAAGAAGTTTAGGAAGTTAAGTTGAGGCAAAGTACCCCTGTTGATGACAAAGCAAGAGGAGCCATTTCTCTCTAGTGAACCTGATCTTGCATATTGAAAAAACAGTGCTTAGGAATACAGAGTCTGGCCCTTCATCAACACCACATAAAAGGAATGTTGTTTGTTAAAGCCTAGATTGGAAACAGCTTGACTGCACAGAGCAGTACTTAGGCATTTTGTTTGAAGCCTGGGATTCTCCACAAGGATTTAAGGTTTGGACTTTAAGTTCCAGAGTTTTGGGTTCTGAGAAAAGTCTAGGAACATTGGAAGGACAGCATCGTACTGAGACAGAGCGTGGCCGTCTTCTGTGGCCCAAGCTGGTTCAGTGAAACCAGATGTCCTTATTTTCAACTTCCTTCAATTCTGACTGATCTCCCTTTCTAAGACACTCTGAGATGTTACAGAAGACACGGCATAAACTATCTGCCCAATTATGCTGTAAAAACTATTTTAGCCTAGCACAAATCTTAAACACAAACCACCTTTCCTTCTAGACTTAAAAAGTTGACTGTCACTAGAAAGAATCTGTAATTAGCATGGAAACATGCCATTTAGTGTAGGGCAAATTCTATTTTGTTCAATTATTTTACTGTTGCATGAATAAACATAGTAATACCCTCAGATTTTTTTTCATGAGCATATTCAGTGTGATATCTTACGTATATACTTTATGTAGACAAGCAAATGTATTTATTGTCTGGAGAATAAATTCAGTTCAGAGGAAAGACTCATTCTAAACTTGCTTAGCTTAGGTTATCCAAAGGCAAATATTGCAGATGAATGTTGAAAGATTTAGTGAAGAAAGCAAAAGCAAAAATCTAAGGGCGAGGTTTCGGAGGGACTATAGCTCAGATACAGGGTGTTTGCCTAGCATCAGTGAGGCTTTATGTTTGATTCCCAGCCTGGGGATTGAGGGATAGAGAGACAAAGGAGACGATGAGTCAATTTCCCTGCCAAAAGAATAGCTTTGTTTAAAAAAAAAGTTTCATGTCAAATGTTCTTTTTTTCACCTTCCACTGGTATTATCATGAAATTGTTTAATTTTATTGTAGTGATTTATACCAATTATGAGCATTGCATTCCTTCTATGTACTCTCCTGGTTCTTTAATATTAACCTTTTATGTTTGTAGCTTGAATTTGCTAATAATTTAGTCATTATTTTAATATGTAGTCACAAAACATATTGCTGTGGTTTTCATTTTTTGTACTGTTTTTTGTTTTCATTTTTTGTATGTTGGCTAATTTTTAATAAAACATATCTTCATAAAAACAATGGCTGACATTACAGAGACATGCATTAGTGACATAACATGCTTCTTTAAAAAATGCATCATACCATGTGTCCCAATCTGTGCAATTGGATGCTTGAATCAGCTTTGACTGGTCGAATGTTCTGTGTTATTTACAACTAATGAAAGACACTTAAGGGTAGAATTTACAAGTAATAACTTATCAATATTTATTTCAAGAGGAGGCTGTTATATTAATGCAATGGCAGAAACATAGGCTCTCATTTAACAATAGGTCAGAATTTTAGCATCAGTGTCCTAGCGACTTAGGGAAATTTATTCCCAAGAAAATTACCATACTTTTTCTTTGTGGTTTTTGAAGAATTTGAAGTGAGGACGGATATGAGAATGTTCTCTGATGTTATATAAAATGTTAGCTCTTTTTTCATTGCATGCCTGACAGTTGCCTTAGAAAGATGATACACTTTACTAGACACATCATTTTATTTCTAGTTACATCTCTAGTTTTCATGAGAAAGCTACCAGTTCCCAACCTGCAGCCCCATCCTGGGGTGGGGATGGGATGTTTCCCTCATTTTCTATGTGTGTGGCCTGTTAAGCTTTTTTTTGTTGCCTCTCAAAGGATCTGCACTAAGTTTTTATGGGTAATGTATTACTCTCAATTCATCACCACAGCATTACAGAGTTTCTTGTGTCTTTCAATTTGGTATAAACATTTTTGCTAGCCTGCACCTCATGTCTTGCATGTTTCTTGTATATATATATATATATATATATATATATATATATATATATATATATATATATATATATGTGTGTGTGTGTGTGTGTGTGTGTGTGTGTGTTGAATTATTTCTTTTATCCAAGTAAAAGCAAGTCAAGATGGCTATGGATAGAAGTGAAAGCTTTTTCCAACCAAAGCTATGAAATGGTTTATTATAGAGATAAAAACATCAGTGCCCAGTGTTCACAGTTATTCATTTGCAGACACAGATGAGAGCAAAACAGTCATAAAATTTGCTCTGTTTCAGGTCTGTGTGAAAACACTGCTAGCATTTAGAATGCTATTTGAATCTAGAAGTAGAGGGGCAGAAAGTGGTAATCACTAGATTGGAGCCTAAAATTAGGAATTTATTTTAGAAAACACATTGCTTTGTTAAACAGACAAATGTCTACACATAAAGATTCCATGTGGAACAGAGTGTGAAAGTTTGACATTGTTGAAAAGTATAACCAAGATGAAATCAGAGAGTCAAGTACCTGAACCGTCATTTTGAGGTACTATTAAAAGAGCGGGAAAGAACATGATCAATGGAATGACTTAATCCCACATGTAAGATGGGCTTGAGATTGGATAGCATAGTCAGGAATACCTTTCCTGTCAAGAGCTGTTGGGCGTCTTCTTGGGCTAAATCAAGAGCATTTAATGAAAAATGTTCAACTTATGTGAGGAACCTGATTTCCCAGTCACCACGAGGACTGAACAACAAGCAAATGACCTTTTACTTTAGTGATATTTGGTGCCCAGATATATGGGTTCTTAAGGTAAGTTTCACCCCAAAGAAAACATGTTTGGAGACACATTAAGCACAATAACACATTAGATCACTTACTATGAATTTGTGGATAAGTAAATTATTTCTTACAATTGCAATACATATATTATTATACACGAGAATGTCTGTTTTATTAGACATCAGTTTTAATAAAGTAAAATAACATGATTTTATGTAACAATATTTCCTAGTTTATTAAATATGAACTATCTTGGTCATTAGTTTGCATTGTTTGATTATTAAGGAATGGCTTTGCTTTTTACATATTCCTTTTTAAAGCCCTGTTTTCTTGAATTCTTTACATTTTCTTATGTGCCTATCACAGAAAAATTAAAACCACTATACATCTATCAAACACTTGGGAAGGATGTCAATTTGTAGTTTTCAAAATTCATTATTTGCTTAAAATTTTTGTTTGTTTAAAATTTTTGACATATAGACACTTTGATTTCTTTCTTTTTCAATTTTTCTATGCTTTTATGTGTGTTGTTTGTGTTTATGTGTGCGTGCGTGCGTGCGTGTGTGCGTGCGTGTGTGTGTGTGTGTGTGTGTGTGTGTGTAGGTTCATGAGTAGGGAGGTCCATGTATACATACTTGTATAAGTCCTTGTAGAGGTCTTAGGCTGATGTTGGCAGCCATTCTCCGTCACTCCTCTGCTGTGTTCACTGATAAGGTAGGGTTTCTCATTCCCCATTACTCCTCTGTGTATCCATTGATAAGGTAGGGTTTCTCAGCCAGAGGTCCCTAGCATGGCTCTTCTCTGTAGCCAGTTGGCTGTATGGATGGCTTTCTGGGGCTGGGACTATTAGCAGCTCCTTTTCTTCTACATCCACATGAGTTTCTGGGGATCAATGTATTTCTTATGTTAGTGTGGCAAGTTCTTTCCTGAGCCATCTCTGCTGGCCAATATTTTTGAGTAGGTGATTCACTCCATGACCTCTGTCTATGACACTGCTCTTTAGAGAGGGTGGTTTTCCTAAGTTTTGGTGAATATACATCTATAAAATATAATCCTGGGGTGTTAGGATTATATCATTTTCAGCTTTCTGTCTGTCTTTTATGTTTTAAAGTATGATTTTTGCCAGGCAAAATGTACTTTGGGCTAGAAATATGACCCATGCACTATGGGGAGAAAACTGACCTTCTGAAAGAATGGAGGCGATGGGGAGTGCTCCCTCCTGCTGTGATCCCTTGCACCTCCCTGATGATTTAGGTCCTAAAGTTTTGACATCATCAGCACAAGAGATGGGGAAACCCCCACATTTTAGTTTTCTTTGAAGATCCTTGAAAGAACTAGAGCAGAAAGAATTGCGACAAATCAATGTGGTTTTCATTTTGATGAGTGTGGTTTCAATCTCAGGAAAATTTCTAGAATGTGTCCTTGAAGTGAAGCTAATGGCTAAGAGTCAGTGGACTCACTGTGGTACCTTGTCAGCTTAACGTCTCCTTTGCTAGAAAGTCTCAATGGAGAAGTACTGTATTTGGTGTGCCTCTCACCACATTCTTCTAGGTGTGAGGGACAAATGACAACAGGATGTTTGTAAACTGTGACATCCATGGGCTTCTTAGGACTCACCCATAGGATCTAGAAAGAGATTATTCTGAACCCAAAGGAAACAGTGGCAAGATCCTTCTACTAATTTGAACTTTAAAATATCTGCTGTGATGGTTTTGATGAAGTCTGATAGAAGCAAAAGCAAATTATATTTTTCCTTCAATTAGTTTGTGACACTATTGGGTTGAAACGATGTGACTTATATACACACCTAAAATTATTTAGATGACGTCAGTGACTTGAATGTGAGTCATCATTTGGTGATTGTAAAAAAAAAATCTCTATTAGCTGTTTGCTTTTTTTTTTTTTAGATTTTTCAATTTGGTGGAGTGCAATTTTTTCCCATCTTTATTAACTTGAGTATTTCTTATTTACAGCTGTTTGCTCTTTAGTCTACAGTTTCCAGAATGAGGAAAACAGGAGCCATTCTTTACATTGTGCCAATCAAACTGCATGTGGGGTTTTGGGGTATCAACATAAACATTTAATGTATAGTGAGAGAAAATAATCAGAAAGAGGGAAACTGGAAAATAAAATCATAGAACGGTGGTTGAAAATGCGCAGAAAGAACATTCAGAGGAGAAATGAGAGTTGTCTCCAAGCATCTGAAGAGCTTTCATAGGGAAATGTGGAACCAGGTCCAGAGGAAAGGAGTGTGATGTTAGTGTCTTCCTATCCACACAATAAGATAGCTGTAGAGCTCCTAGGAAAGACACAAGCAAACATTTAAAACTGGGCCAAACAGTTGTTAGCTAGGAGTGCTACAGAGGACTAAACACGTTTTCTAGCTTAACCTTCAAACAGGAGATTCTAATTTCATGAACTTTAAAAAATTATTTTTATTTATTTCTTTTTATTGAAAAGAGACATTTTTTCCTCATATAATAAACCTGATTATGGAAAACAAGCCCAAGAAAAGGTACAAGAAACAGATACAGTTTCAGAGACCCACTTTTTCTTACACTAAGGAATCCCATAAAAACACTAAACTAAAATCCATTACACACACACACACACACACACACACACACACAGACACACACACACACCCTGTAGGATAAAAAGAGAGAAGGAAAAATATAAAAATAAAATAAAAATAAGGTAAGATAAAAAAAGAAGAAATAGAAGAGAAGAGAAAGGAAGAGAAAAGAAGAGGAGGGGAGAGGAGAGGAGAGGAGAGGAGAGAAGAGGAGAGGAGAGGAGAGGAGAGGAGAGGAGAGGAGAGGAGAGGAGAGAAGAGAAGCCGTGATATAACATTATGGGACATAGGGCCTCCAAAGATGCTGCGAGTTCCTTTTCTGTTGGCCATCTGCTGCTGGGCATGGAGCCTACCCTGAAGAGTTACTTCCCCAGTGAGACTCCCTTGGAGAAAACGAAATTTTTATTTGCCAGTGGTTATGAGCTGGACATAGGGTTAGAGATGGGTGAGGGATGGGGGCATGTGACCACTTCTCCTTTTAGTTCTTGGGCTGCACCTAATACAACTTTCAGGTCTTGTGCATGCTGCCCCTGTGTGAGTTGATATGTGTGTCAATCTTGTTGATGCAGAAGGCCTTGTTTCCTTGGTAGTCTCTATCCCCTCTGGCTCTTACGCTCTTTCTGCTCCCTCTTCTGCAAGGTTCCCTGAACCCCAAGGGAGGGATTTCTGAGTGTTCCAAAGTGTCTCACTCATTGCATGTTGTCCGGCTGTGGCTTTCTGTGTTCGTTCCCATCTGCTGCAGGAGGAAGCTTCTCAGATGATGGTTCAAATAGGCGATGATCGATGAGTATAGTAGAATGCCATTAGGAGTCATTTTATCCCTACAGTGTTTTAGAACACTAGTATTTGGTTTTATCCTATGCACTAGCATATCTTGCAGGCAGGGCACCATTGTAGGTCATAGGATTTGTGGCTGGGTTGGCGTTTACATTTCTTCTTTGGTATCATGTAGAATACCTTCCTCTACCAAAAGAATAGAACATAGAAAGCGAAGGCCCTATATAGGCGGCAGCTTAACTTCTCCATGTTCAGGGAGTTTTGTAGGTATGGTCTACAGCAGTGGGACCTTGCTGTTTGTGGAGAACAAACTGTAGTCTTGGCAACAGCCTAGCTTATTTGGGGGTTCTGATGGGACTCATTTGGTCAAAAAACTTAACTAGATGTGACCCAACCTCAGGACTGGATGCTTCATTTGGTGACAAGAGATGTCCAGTTGGATTATCTCTCCCCATTACTTGGACTTTTTTTTATATTATCTTCATATATGTATGTATTTTAGGACTTCTCTACCGTATTAAATTTCCATACTACCCCTCAAATGGCCCTTAATTTTAACTGTTTCTCCCCATATTCCCCCTTATTCTCTCTTCCCTTTCCTTTCCCTTTCCTCTCCATTCCATTCCAGTACCCCCATCCATACATAACCATTCATTCTATTTCTTTTTCCTAGGGAGATTTAACTCTCCTCCTCTCACCCTTCAGTCACTTACTCTGTACCTAAGCTCCGTGCTTCTATAGATTGTATCTTAGTATCACTGAATTAATGAATTAACAAATAATGCTACATATAAGAGAATCCATAACATATTTGTCTTTCTGGGTCTGGGTTACTTCACTCAGGATGGATTTTTCTAGTTCTATCCATTTACCTCTGAATTTCATTTTTTTTTTTTTGGTGGTTGAGTAATATTTCAATGTATAAATGTGCCACAATTTTTATTTGTTCATCTGTTGAGGGACATCTAGGTAGTTTCAAATTTCTGGCTATTATGAATAGATTAGCAATGAACTTGGTTGAGTAAGTGTCTCTGTGGTAGGATGAATTTTCCTTTGGGTTTATAACAATGGTGTAACTGGATTTTTATGTAGACTGATTTCCATTTTCCTGAGGAACTATCACACAGATTTCCATAGTATCTGTACAAACTTTCAGTCTTACCAGCAATGGGGGAGCTGTCCCACTTACTCCATATCCTCAGCAGCATGAGTTAGCTGTTACTTGTTATATTAATCTTAGTTATTCTCATGGTTATAAGATGAAAGATCAAAATAGTTTTGATTTGTAGTTCCCTGATGACTTAGGATGTTGAAAATTTCTTTAAGTGTTTCTTAGCCACTTGAGATTTCTCGTTTAAGAATTCACTGTATAGATCTGTACTCCATTTTAAAATTGGATTATTGATTTTCTTGATATCTAGTTTTTGAGTTTTTTGAATATATATTTGTTATTAATCCTCTATTGGATGTATAACTGGTAAAATCTTTCTCCATTATATAGGTCTGCCTTATCTGAATGACCATAACCTTTGGCAAATAGAAACTTTTCAGTTTAATTTAGTCCCAGTTATTAATTTTTGATCTTAGTGCCTGTGCTAATGATGTTCTAAGCAGAAAGCCATCTCCTGTGCCAATGAGTTCAAGGCTATTCCTCACTCCCTCTTCTGTCAGGTTTAGTGTAGTTGGTGTTATGTTGAGTTCTTTGATAAATTTGAGGTTGAGTTTTGTGTAGGGTGATAAGTATGGGTTGATTTGTATTCTTCTACATGCAAATGTAGGACTACTAATTTCTTTGAGTTAATTTCACATCCAGCCACTTCGCTGAAGATGTTTATCAGCTGTAGGATTCTCTGGTAGAACTTTTGGGGATGCTTATGTATACTATCTTATCATCTGCGGATAGCAATACTCTGACTTCTTCTTTTCTGATTTGTACTCCCTTGATCTCATTTAGTTGTCTTAATTGCTCTGGCTAGAACTTTAAGTACTATACTGAATAGAGAGGGAGGGTGGGAAGCCTTGTCTTGTCCCTGTTTTTTAATGGAATTGTTTTAATTTCTCTCTGTTTAGTTTGATGTTGGATGTTGGCTTGCTGTATATTGTTTTTATTATGTTAAGGTATGTGCCTTGTATCCCTGATCTCTCTAATACTTTATCATGAAGGGGTGTTGGATTTTGTCAGAGGTTGTCCTCTGAGAGGTAAATTGTTTTACATAAAGAATGTATTCTAAGTTGTAACCGCCTGCTTTCTATTTCAGAAGCAATTAACTTATGACATATGAAGACTGGCTGAGTTCTAATTGCAGTTTTAATACCAGAAAGAATTTAAATAGCAGTCCTATTATAAAGGGCTTAATAATTACTAGTACAATTTTAGAAACTCTTATAGAATCATCATGAGGAATTAAGAAACCATCTATTTGTCTGTATAACATCACTACAAGGCAGTATGTTTGTTGATTGGTAGAAAATCTGCCCAATAGGATGGGTTATATATTAATTTAATAAGAATCAAATCAATAGCAGGAATCAAATCCTAAAAGTGTTCTTACTTCTGGCCTACCTGCAAGGGCTTATTCAATTGCAGCCCACAGTCCATGGTGAAACCATCTCAGGAGATCACCTGCTAGTCTTTAACTTTTCCTAGATGGCTTACACATGAAATATTCTGTAAATAGCTGTTGGTCCATTTGGTTTATAATGTCTGTTAGCTTCAGCATTTCTCTATTTAGTGTTTGTCTGGATGACCTGTGTTCTGGTGAGAATGCAGTACTAAAGTCTACCACTTTAGATGCTTCCCAGCCAATTGATATTCCTCAGGTGAGAATTCTTTGTTTAGCACTGTCCCCATTTTTTTTCTTTTTTTTTTCGGAGCTGGGGACCGAACCCAGGGCCTTGCGCTTCCTAGGCAAGCGCTCTACCACTGAGCTAAATCCCCAACCCCACTGTCCCCATTTTTTAATAGGGTTATTTGATTCTCTGGAGTCTAACTTCTTGAGTTCCTTGTATATATTAGATATTATCCCTCTATCAGATGTAGAATTGGTAAAGATTTTTTTTCCCAATTAGTTGGTTACTGTTTTGTCCTATTGGTAATGTCCTTTGCCTTACAGAAGCTTTGCAGTTTTATGAGGTCCCATTTGTCAATTCTTGATCTTAGAGTATCATTGGTGTTCTGTTCAGGAAAATTTCCCCTGTTCCTATGTGTTTGAAGCTCTTCCCCACTTTCTCTTCTATTAGTTTCAGTGTATCTGATTTTATGTGGAGGTAACATCCTTAGTCATCAGGGAAATGCAAATCAAAACAACCCTGAGATTCCACCTCGCACCAGTTAGAATGGCTAAAATAAAAAATTCAGGTGACAGTAGATGCTGGCAAGAATGTGGAGAAAGAGGAATACCCCTCCGTTGTTGGTGGGATTGCAAGCTGGTACAAGCATTCTGGAAATCAGTCTGGAGGCTCCTCAGAAAATTGGACATAGTGCTACCTGTGGACCCAGCTATACCACTCCTGGGCATATACCCTAAAGATGCTCCAATATAACAAGGACACAAGCTCCACTATATTCATAGCAGCCTTATTTATAATAGTCAGAAGCTGGAAATAACCTAGATGTTCTTCAACAGAGGAATGGATACAGAAGTGTGTACATTTACACATGGAGTACTATTCAGCTATAAAAAACAATGACTTCATGAAATTCATAGGCAAATGGATGGAACTAGAAAATATCATTCTGAGTGAGGCAACTCAAACACAAAAGAACACACATGGTATGCACTCACTGTTAAGTGAATATTAGCCCAAAAGTTCAGAATAGCCAGGATACAATCCACAGACCACAGACCACAGACCACATGAAGCTCAAGAAGTTAGAAGACCAAAGAGTGATTGCTTCAGTCCTTCTTAAAAGGGTAAACAAAATATTCACAGGAGGAAATACAGAGACAAAGTGTGGAGTAGAGACTGAGGGAAAGGCCATCCAGAGATGGCCTCACACAGGGATCTATCACATATACTGTCAACAAACCCAGACACTATTGTGGATTCCAAGATGTGCATGATGACAGGAGCCTTATAAAGCTGTCTCCTGAGAGACTTTGCCAGAGCTTGACAAATCCAGAGGAGGATGCTTGCTTGCAGCCAACCATGAACTGGGAACAGGGTCCCTAATGGAAAGTTAGACAAAGGACTGAAGGAGCTGAAGGGGGTTTCAACCCCATATGAAGAACAACAATATCAACCGATCAGACCTCCCAGAGCTCCCAGAGACTAAACCACCAACCAAAGAGTACACATGGAGGGACCCATGGCTCCAGCCACATATGTAGCAGAGGATGGCCTTGTTGGGCTTCAGTGAGAGGAGAGTCCCTTGGTCCTGAGAAGGCTCAATGCCCCTGATGTCCCCATGCAGGGAAAATCCAGGGAGGGGAGATGGGAGGGAATGGGTGGGTTGGTGGGGGAACACTCTCATAGAGCACGGGGAGAGGAGAAGGGATAAGGGAACTCCAGAAGGGAAATTGGGGAAGGGGATAACATTTGAAATGTTAAGTAAAGAAAATATCCAATAAAAAAAAGAAAAAAGTCTACCATATCAATGTGTGAGAGTCAATATGTGATTATAAGCTGTATTTCCTTTATAAATTTGGGTGCCTTGTGTTTGGTGGCTAGATATTAAGAATAAAAATGCCCTGTTGGTGTACTTTCCTTTTGATGAGTATGTAGTGCCCTTCCCTATCTCTTCTGATTAGTTTTATATCTCTTTTGTCAGATATTTACATTATAATTAAGATATTACACTTAATATTATAATTAAAATATTAAGATATTATACTATTTTTAGGTCCTTTTGCTTGGGATATGTTTTCATCTTTTTGATAGAGGTGATGTCTATCCTTGATGTTGAATTATGTTTCTTGGCTGGAGCAGAAGAATGGGCCCTGTTTTCGTCCATTATATTAGGCTGTGCCTTTTTTACTGGGGGTTGGGGGAGGGATTGAGATCATTGCTGTTGAGAAAGATCAACGAGCAGTATCTGCTGAGTCCTGTTATTTTGTTGTTGTGGTGGTGATGATGGTGGTGGTGGTGGTGGTGGTGGTGGTGGTGGTGGTGTGTGTGTGTGTGTGTGTGTGTGTGTGTTGTTTTCCTCTTTTGATTTGTTGATTTGGCATTGTTTATTCTTTGAGTTTTCTCGTTTGTGGTTAGCATCTGTTTTCCTTCTTCCACCTTCTATAAGGCAGGATTTATGGATAGAAATTGTTGAAATTTGCTTTTATCATGCAAATGATATCATTCTACGTTGATTACGGTTGAAAGTTTTGCTGGATATAGTAATCTATGCTGGCATCTGTGGTCTCCTAGAGTCTACAGAGTGTCTATCTAGGCATTTCTGACTTTTGGAATCTCCACTGAGAAGTTAGAGGTTATTTTGATAGAATTTCCTTTATATGTTGCTTGGTCTTTTCCCCTTGCACCATTTAAAAAAATGTTCTTTCCTTTTTTCTGTACGTTTAGTGGTTTGATTATTATGTGTGGGCAGGAGTTTATTTTCTGTTTTTTTTCCTATTTGGTGTTTGTTCTGCAAATTTCTTGTATTTGATAGGCATCTTCTTCTTCTTTTTAAGTTAGGGAATTTTCTTCGATGATTTTGTTGAAAATATTTTCTGTGCCTTTGAGCTGGGTTTCTTCTCCTTCCTCTATTCCTATTATTCTTAGATTTGGTCTTTTCATAGTGTTCAAAACTTTTTATATGTTTTGTGTCAGAATTATTTTTATTTAACGTTTTCTTAGAACATGGTATGTATTTCTCTATTGTGTCTTCAGTGCCCAAAATTATCTCTTCCATTTCTTGTATACTATTGGCGAGGTTTACCTCTAACATTCCTGTTTGAGTTCCTAAATTTTTAACTTCCAGATTTCCCTCAGTTGGTGTTTTCTTTATTGACTCTACCTGTGATATCAGGTCTTGTACTGTTTTATTCATTTAGTTCCACTATTTATGTTTTCATAGATTTCTTGAAAGGATTTTTAGTTCATATTTAAGGACTTCTAACATATCTGTAAAATCCATTTTTTAAATCTTGTACTTCAGCTATATTTCATTTCACACGGCCTACTGTGGTAGGCTGACTGGGCTCTAGGGGAGACATGTTGCCCCAGCTCTTATTGGTTGTGTTTTTATGCTGGCATCAAGGTATTGGGTTTAGAAAAATTGTGTTTTTAGTTGCTGATATCTTGTCTTGTTTTTGTTGAATGGGTGATTTTTTTCTTTTTCTTTTTTTGTTGCCCTCTCTGGTTCTGAGAAGGTGGTTATAGCTGTTTTTTGCCCAGCAGGGAACTCTTTTGGGGTTCTGATTGATGTATCCACCTGGGGTTTCCAGGTAAACTGTGTCTCTAGATATTGGGGCCGACACTTAGGAATGGGTATGGGTTAGGAGAGGACCTAGGTGGGTCTAAAGGAAATCAGGGTGTCCCACCAGGATCTACTTAGTCTCTTAGGAATGGAAACAGAGAGCGAAAAGAGGCTACAATGGTTAGTCTGTTACAAGACCTAGAGATGAGGCTGGGGCATTGGGTTTGGAGGAGAGGAGGAGGAGTGAAAATCTGAAGCTTACCTACCTGCTTTAGTGACCTACTTGCCTCTCTGGCAGGCTTGACTGGTGGTTTCCCAAGGGGATGCCTGCTGGAGTTGGGGGCTGGGATGATGGGATGAGTGGGAAGAGAGGAGATCTCTCTGTCTTACCTCTCTCTGGAGATAGGTGGAGAAGAGGAAAGGCTGTAGCAAGCTATAGGCTACAAAGCTGGGGGTGAGGCTGGGTGAATTTTGGAGAAACAGAGGGAGAGGTGAAGATCTGCAGTTAGCCTACCCACTTTCCTGGCTGGAGCAGAATTAAAAAATATACATCACAATTAATTAATTAATTAACTAATTAATTAATTAATTTTTTTACAGTCCAGTCACTGCCCCCCTCCTGGCTGCCCTCCCACAGTGCCTCATCCCATTTCCTCCTCCCCAAAGACATACTGAAGTAATTATAACAAGATTACAAAAGTTCTCAGGACTTTGATCTTTGATAGGTAATGTGGTTTTGTAAGAAAAACATTTAAAACAGGTCTATTTACACTATTCAAAACTGTTATTTGCTTATATTTTAAAATAAAATAGGACATAAGATGTTTCTCTTTGTAATGGAAAACGCCAATAAAATTGGGGAAACAAATCTAAAAAAAAAATGCAATATATTAAAAGGCATCCGTTAAGCCTTTCTAGGCTCATCTAGTAAAAATATGGGATGGACTTATAGCAGATGTGCCTGGTCTCGCTTGACATGGGCCTCTAAGTAAATTACTAAAAAAATCTGTCCCTCGAACCAGTCCAAGCTGCCTAGATATCTGGGTCACAGAGCAAACTTGAGTCTTTTATTCCTGATTCTGCAACCACACTCATTTGAAAAGATGACCAATTGAAGCAGAGTTTTGCCAGCCGGGTATGACGAAGACAAGTTTGGGAAAACAGTTCAAGGTAGCAAGTTCGAGTTCTTCAGCCTGAGGCAATCTAACTCCATCTGGAGGCAATTTTAATTTATGATTATAGTTTCAGTCATTGTAACTTTAGAATTTGATTTACTTATTTCAATTATGCTAGTTTCTTGGACAACAACAACATCAACGACAATCCCCCAGCTACTTTGGTGCCTTTCAGTTTGAAAATTCTAATCCATGTTGACTGACAGAGAGCATGGCTAGTTCACGCCGGCCTCCAAAGTCAGTTCAGGAGAAACTAGTTGGCACGTGACATAAATGTTTTGGTTATTTACTGTATGAGTCATAACATAATTCATGATAATAAAGGGGGGGGGGACACAACAACAAAAGGCACATCACTGTGTATGGGAGTGATACACAAAAGTAAACAAGGGCAGGGCCAGTGACTCATCATCAGAACGCACGCGAGTGGCGCTGTGATTGCATAGCAGAGCACACGCGAGTGGGGCCGTGCCTCAGTAGCAGACTGCATGCGAGTTGGACTGTGATTGCACCGCAGAGCACATGCGAGTGGGGCCATGATTCAGTAGCAGGGCGCATGTGAGTGGGACCGTGACTCAGCAGCAGGGCGCATGTGAGTGGGACCGTGACTCAGCATCAGGGTGCACAGGAGCGGACTGTGACTCATAAGCAGAGTCATGCGAGTGGGACTATAACTCCACAACAGAGTGCACCCAGGGGCCTGGATTTGATTCTCAATGCTTCAAAAACACAGAAGGAAAAAAATTCTTCATGTTTCAGGTAGAAAGAGCACTGGTGGTATTTTAAGGGTTAATGCTAAGTTTGAGGACTTGTATTCAGGCCTGTGCCAGTGTAAGGAAAAACCTGGCTCAGGCTACTTAAGCAAACTGTGATGCTTGCTTGACTTGCAGCATTGGACATTCAAAGTGCAAGCTCAGGTGGGCCATTTTCTAGCTGGTTTCTGTTAAGGGTGGCAGATGGCAGGAGTCAATGGTGGGGTGTATGTAGTTGTAAGCAGTCATGCCTTGGGCAGGGGCGGAGAGAAAAAGATGATGGGTGGGGTTACACCTGCTCCTTTTATGGGTGGGGTTACACCTGCTCCTTCCATGGGTCGGACTATGCTTGTTCCTTTCCTCACAGGCCTCTGTGGGAACCAGTGAGCTGCAGGGACAGTTTCTTATCTCCCAGAGGTCTGTCCTCTTCTCAATGGCACCATCTAGGGCCAAGCCTTTAATCACAGTGGATCCTTGGAGTCTCAAACCACAGAAAGACAGGCTAACTAATGTTTGTAAAGCAAGACAATAAATGTCAATCACTAGGTAAGCATCCAGAGGGTGATGATTATTATTAGAATTGTGATTGTCACGGTCGAATTAAATGGCCTGGGTCACAGTCCCATGGGTGGGTCACCTGCCTTAGGGTGGCTTTATTTGCAACTGAGTCTTTGCAGTTACAGTGAGGATGAGCTGTATCATGCTGAGTAAGAGTGGGTCTTAATGCACTGTGGTTGGTGTCCTCATAAAAGGACCATTAGGATAGAGTCACAATGATGGCAGCTGTGGGCAGACAGAGCAGAACTGCTACGAAAACATCTTGAGAGTGCCTGGCAGGTTTCCAAGAACAGATAAACATTTGACCCTGAAGACCATGTTGATACTGGGGGATGTACTGATCTGAGTGGCTTGCACTGCAACCTGAGGCCGTGGTCACATCTGGGCTTATGCTGCCTTAAGGTACCAGGTCTTGGGAATGAGTGGTGTGACACAGTTCTCACCCATGGATCAGGGCCAGTAGGTGTGGTTCTCCTTGAGTGTGATGGTTGCTGTAGGCGTAAGGCTTGTTTGCATAATAGTGTACATATTGTTCGTGTTCAGGTTATCAGGGAATGCTCTCCCTACCAAGGTTAATGACTCCATGATAATTAGAAACAGCATTAGTCTGAGAATGTGTCTAATGTTCCTCAGCAAAATGGTATTTCTGTGACCTTCAGGTCAGCCTTTAAGGCTGTGGGAAATAACTCAGAAAACATGAGTTCAAGAATATATTTCTCAACTATGCAAAATATAAAGATGCAATATGAATAATTTTATGGGGGCTTTATGGATCTGAAAGAACAGAGACAGTTGCACTAATGAGTCCATAAAGGGAAAAGAATAGTTAAAACCAAGGGTTTTAGTCCAAGAAACAAAGGAGCACCAGGAAGTAAGGGAGTGGTAATTTTAGGACAAGATCATACCCAGCTACAATTATTGTTTGTGTTTACAAAGGCAGGCAGATCTCGAGGACTTACTACGTTAAAAAAAAGTTTTTGCTGTTTTTATTTTTCTTCTGAAAATCAAGGGGCTAAGGTCATAAAATGCTGATTCATTAGATATTCAAGAAGAATATTAGATATTCATTTATTGGGATAAATGACCAATTTGATATGTAAATAAAAGACTGGGCTTTGGTCTGCAACAGCTAGGCTATCTAGAGAGCTATTATAGCTCTTTTAGAATTTTTCTAGCAGGTTTTCTGAGTTTGATTGGAAAACTCATGAGCTACCTAGAGAGCTGTCTGGAAAGCTATCTTGAGCAGATCACGGAGCTGTCAACATGTACCCATCACTGACTTTGTTCCCAAACACCTCTTCTTCAGAACCCCCAGCCAAACTGAGGCAGGTCCTTGGCAGCACAGGGCCATATCCGGGCCATGTCTGGGTCTGTGTTGCTATTGCAGATAGGGTCTGTGTTGATTTCTGAGGCCCAGGTTACCACCAAAGGCCATGAGTGCTGTGCTGAGCTGGCTTTTCCCCTCACTAGTGCTCAGCACTCAGGAGAGCTGGCCCTGGTGGTGTTGGTGTTGGAGAGATAGCCCCATCTTTCACTGACTGACAGTACTTGGCCCTGTTGTTAGGAGTGCAGGAGAGCTGATGGGCTGACAAACTCAGCTACTATCCAGACCCAGATTCTGGGCTTTGAACTGGCCCACTAAATCCCACCCATGAGCTGCTGGAGTTTGTGAAGAGGCCAATGCTGCAGTACTAAAGCTTCAGGTTGTCCATGACTCAGGGAAAGAGCAGGCTGTCCGAGAGGAGTCTCAGTGATGGTCCAGTATTGATGGTGTTGCCGAAGTCAAAGGTCTCAAACCAGACCAATGATTCATTGCAGTGAACATTTTCAAGTGAGATGATTGGACAAGAATGTACTGTGTGACAAACCACAGCTTCCATGGTAATATTTTTATTTGTTTGTTTGTTTTCTTTTGCAGGGAAGAAAAGGGCAGAGGACAGATATGGAAGGACTGGGAAATGAGTGGGATTGGGGTGCATGATGTAAATTTCACAAAGAATCAATAAAAACAAAACAAACAAAATCTAAAGAAAAATAGTACCCACAGAAAACTTTTTTTAGTCTAAGAAGTAAAAATAAATGAATAAATAAATAAGTCAAAGTTAAGGGTAACAGAAAACACAAGATAAAAGAGAAGAATTGTTCCAAATATAAATACATTATTACTATAAACAAGTAGTAAACCTACCACAATAAGTGGAAATTCATGGAGAATCTATTATTTTTTTCATTCTAAAAAGTTATTTATTCACTTTACATCCTGATTGATGCTCCCTTTCCTGACCTTCTCTCCCACCACAGTCCCTCCCCCACCCTTTCTCCTTGGAGAGGGTAGAGGCTCCTCTGGGAATATCTCCCCACCTTGGCACATCAAGTCTTTGTGGGGCTAGGCACATCTTCTCCCTCTGAGGCCAGACAAGGCAGCCCAGCTAGAAGAATATATCCCATGTATGAGTAACAGCTTTAGGAACAGCTCTTGCTCACGTTGTTTGGGAGACACATGGAGGTCAAGCTGCACATCTGCTACATATGAGTAGAGAGGCCTAGGTCCAGTCAATGTATGTTCTCCGAGAGTTCCCAAGGGTCCAGGTTAGTTGACACTGTTCATCTTCCTGTGGAGGTTTTTGTTGTTGTGAAAATATAAAAAATAAAGGAGTCTAGAACCCGCTCTACATCCGGTACTGCAGTGCCCCAAGGTATCTGTGGATATCTTAATTCTCAGTCAGCAAAGCGTCTCACCCACTCTGCTCCATCCCATACCACACTGCCAAAGGCCTCTCTCTGAGCCTGGCAGCAATCTCTCTACCTATCTAGTTCCCAAGGCAGGTTTCCATGCCAGAAACACATACCCCAACTCTGTAGCAGCCCAGACGAGCTGCTGTACACTTTCTTACACTTAAATCGCTACATGAAAGAACACACAATACAATAACCTTTGGCCCAATTGATAAGATATAATTGCCCACCTAAACATACAAAGCCCGGTATACATCCATTCCTTAAGAACATTTGTAACAACCTGTAACTGTACAGAGTGGAATCTTAACATCACCTGCCATAGCTTCTCTCCCTGTCCCTTCTGTCTCCTCCTTTCCATTCCAGTCTTCTCTTCCTTCCAACTTTTCTCCTGCCCATCTTTCCTTCTTGTCCAATGACAGGCCTCCCTCTATCTTGTACCTGCCTCACCTGTGACATCATCCCACATTTCACCCTTTTTGTCTAATTAAAAAAAAAAAAAAAACCTTTTCTCTCAAATATAAGCTGAACACAACTATTATCATTTTGTAATTAAAAGCATAAAATATATCTAACACCCAGTCCAACACTATATCAGTTAAACAGAACATTTAGTTATCCATTCCAGCTTAAGAAAGGCTTAAAATCTATATTATATCTTGGCTAGCTTGTATACTATCTGATAACTATCCAATAAAATATGTATTTTCAGAGTTAAACAGCCTGATAGGCTATGAGAATATAATCAGTCTTCAACCCCGTCAGAAATCTGAGAATGACAAAATATCTGTACACATAGGAAGCCTAACACGGCTTTCAGAACTGAGAGGTTGTAGAGACAAATCTCCACTAGCACAGTCCCCTGTTAGCAACATGTGAGCACAAGTCTTCAGCCTTCTGGCCCAAAATCAACCGACACACTGTTGAAATGCAGATTTTGAAGGGCTGATTATCAGTCAACTATTCTGCATAATTTGTCCTTTTCTGGACACTATTAGTCTGCAGATAAAACAGGCAGTTTTGTCCAGTGGCTGCCTAGCCACAAAGTATTGCCTCACCTGGAGGTAGAGATGTTCAAATTCTTCATTAAATCCACCAAAGGCGAACTGTTAGGAGCAGAATATCTCAACAAAAGATAAATAACCTTAAACCTCAAATTTTGTGGATTTCTGACATTTTTGAAAACCATCTAACTACATAAGACAATCTGGACTTTTGTCTTTATATCTTAGTATTATCTTGAAAGTACTCTCATGAAGTCAGAGTCATGAATTTGCTATTTGGCCCTTAACTCACATGTGTAATCAACTCAGAAGTTTGTAATGATATCAATAGAAGGACTGGCTCTAAACCCTGTACTTTTAAACTTTTTTGACAAATAAGTTCTATACCAAAGCAAAGATATGATTTTAGCTTAGTTACCAAATGAGATTATGACTGTACAACTCAATCTGGCTAATTCCTCCCTGTTAAATTACAACCAATTTTAAATCCCTCATAAAAACAACTTTAGAATAACCACTTTCAGCTCCCCAAAAGTCCAGGGAATTGGGGCGATGACTCCTGTATAACTTTTTCAAGCTGTACATGGGCATTGAGTTATTCTTGGGGGTAGGGGGTAGGAAGAATGAGGCAATGTGTCCTAACTGGACCCAGCTGGAAGTCCTTGAGACCAGGATTCCAAGTAGGCACACTCTGTAAAATACAACTCTCAAGACAAAACTTTAGAATCGAGATATCTTTTTGTTTGATTCTCCTGAATCAATTTTTTCAGGCGGTCTACCTTTATCAAATCTGATCAGTATGAGTCTGTGAGGTTTCCAGAGTCTAATCACACTTTATAAAAACACAAAGACAAAATCTTTCTCCCAAATTCTGTGTTCCATAGTCTGTAACCAGAAAAGCTTGTATCTTGCACTCTGTCCCAGAGTAATAATATAACAAAACAAAACAAAACCTCAAAGTCACACCCATTATGCAGATTAAACAATTTTAAAAGGGAAGTAAGCTAAACAATGAGCCTGATAGCCTTTTGTACTTTGTGATATCAGCAAATTGACCCAAAATTCCCGTGGAGTCCATGTTAAGAGAATCTGAGCTTCCTGTTGTGGTAAAATCAAAAATAACCACAAACCCTCGCAAGCTGGCATCAATGAGCCATATGATCTTTAATGGGACAATTCATAAAACAAACCAAATATCTTCTATCAATTCCAATATTAATAAGCAACATATCAAACCAGGACTTTAGCCCAAAATATATCCATCTGTTAAGCTCTCTACCCGGAGCCACAGATTTTTACTTAACCTTAATAACTTGTGTAATATATGTCTGTATTCTCCTGCCCATCCTTCCTTCTTGTTCAATGACAGGCCTCCTTCTATCTTGTACCTGCCTCACCTGTGACATCATCCCACAGGTTTTTGTTGTTGTTGTTATTGAACTTTTATTCTTTTATTTTATTGACTTTTTTCTTTTATTGGATTTTTTTATTTACATTACAAATGTTATCCCCTTTCCCAGTTTCCCCTCCAGAAACTGGCTATCTCCCCCAGCTTCTATGAGGGTGCTCCCCCACCCTCTTCTTCCTTTCCTCCCTTCCTCCCTCCCTCCCACCTCCCTACTCTGATATTTCCTTACACTGGGGCATGAAGCCTTGACAGGACCAAGGACCTCTCCTCCCATTGACACCAACAAGGTCATCCTCTGCTACATATGTGGCTGGAGCCATAGGTCCATCCCTGTGTACTCTTGGAGGGAGCTCTGAGGCAGGGGGGCTCTGGTTGGTTGATATTGTTGTTCTTATGGGGTTGCCAACCCCTTCAGCTCCTTCAGTCCTTTCTCTAATTCTTCCATTGGGAACCCTGTTATCAGTTCAATGGTTTGCTGTGAGTACCTGTCTCTGGCAAAGCCTCTCAGGAGACAGCTATATCAGACTCTTATCAGCATGTACTTCTTGGCATCTGCAATATTATCTGGGTTTTGTGACTGTATAAGGAATGGATCCTCAGGTAGGGCAGTCTCTGGATAGCCTTTCCTTCAGTCTCTGCTCTGTACATTGTCTCTATAATTCCTCCTGTGAGTATTTTTGTTCTCCCTTCTAAGAAGCATTGAAGCACCCACACTTTGGGCTTCCTTCTTCTTGAGCTTCATGTGGTCTGTGGATTGTATCTTCGGTATTCCAAGCTTTTGGGATAATATCCACTTATCAGTGAGTGTATACTATATGTGTTGTTTTGTGATTGGGTTACCTCACTCAGGATGATATTTTCTAACTCCATCCATTTGCCTATGAATTCACGAAGTCACTGTTTTTTTTAAATAGCTAAGTAGTACTCCATTGTGTAGATGTACAACATTTTCTGTATCTATTCCTCTGTTGAAGGGCATCTGGGTTCTTTCTCACTTTTGGCTTTTATAAATAAGGCTGCTATGAACATAGTGGAGCATATGTCCTTGTTATGTGTTGGAGCATCTTTTGGGTGTATGCCCAGGAGTGATATAGCTGGGTCCTCAGGTAGTACTATGTCTAATTTTCTGAGGAACCTCCAGACTGATTTCCAGAATGGTTGTACCAGTCTGCAATCCCACCAACAATGGAGGAGTGTTCCTCTTTCTCCACATCCTCTCCAGCATCTGCTGTCATCTGAGTTTTTGACCTTAGCCATGCTCACTAGTGTGAGGTGGAATCTCAGGGTTGTTTTGATTTGCATTTCTCTGAAGACTAAGGATGTTGAACATTTCTTAAGTGCTTCTTTGTCAGCCATTCAATATTCCTCAGTTGAGAATTCTTTGTTTAGCTCTGTAGTCCATTTTATAGGGTTATTTGATTTTCT